>NC_044569.1:19386735-19434498 GCF_007565055.1 Rhinopithecus roxellana
CATTCACCACAGGCACTTGCAGTTTCTCAGACGGCTTCTTTCTGTTTTGATCAGTGGTCTTCTTTTCACCAAGTTCCCCTAAAGCTTCTTTCTAGTTTTCATCTGAGGGTATTTCCTTTGTCACCGTAAGCTTCATTGCGCTAAGAAGTATCTAATTGCAGATTTCCAGAATACTGCGATAGCAAAACGATCACTGAAGAGAATCGTGTAATTCTGTGAGTTGCCTTCACGCATGTCAAAGCAATTTCTCATAAGGCTTCTTTCTGGTTTTGATCTGAGGATATTTCCTTTTTCACCATAGCCCTCAATGAGCTCCCAAATATCACTTTGCAGAATCCACGACAACAGTGTTATGAAACTGTTCCAAGAAGGGAAGGGTGGAACTCCTTGTGATGAAGTCACACATCAGCAAGCAATCTCTCAGAAAGCTTCTCTATAGTTATAATGTGAGGATATTTCCTTTTTTACAATGGGACCCAATTGTCTCCCAAATATCCCTTTGCAGAATCCACGACAACAGTGTTCGCAAAGTGTTCCAAGAAGGGAAGGTTGGAACTCTGAGTGATGAAGTCACACATTAGAAAGCAATATCTCAGAAAGCTTATGTCTAGTTATTATGTGAGGATATTTCCTTTTTCACCATGGGCCCATATGGGATCCCAAATATCAATTTACAGAATCCACGAAAGAGTGTTAGCAGTCGCTTCCTGAGGTCTAAGGTGAAACCTGTGAGATGAATTTCACACATCAGGAAAGAAGTTTCTCAGAAGCTTCTTTCACCATTTTGAACTGATTGATATTTCCTTTATCAGTGTAGGCCTCAATGCGATCCAAAGAAGCCCTTCTCAGGTTCCTCAACAGACAGCGTTTAATGGACTGCCTCCACGAAAAATAAGTGTAGCTCTGTGAGATGAATTCACATATCACCAAGAATTTCCTAAGAAAGCTTCTTTCTAGTTTTCATTTGTGGATAATTCCGTTGTCACCGAAAGCTTCATTGTTCTAGGAAGTATCCAATTGCAGATTTTCAAAAACTGTGTTAGCAAACTGATCACTGAAGAGAAACGTGTAACACTGTTAGTTGCATTCACACGTGGCAATGCAGTTTCTCAGAAGGCTTCTTTCCAGTTTTCATCTGAGGATATTTCCTTTTTCACCATAGAGTTCAATGAGCTCCCAAATATCACTTTGCAGAATCCACGACAACAGTGTTAGCTAACTTTTCCAAGTAGGGAAGGGTGGGATTCTGTGTGATGAAATCACACATCAGAAAGCAATCTCTCAGAAAGTTTCTCTCTAGTTATTACGTGAGGATACTTCCTTTTTAACCGTTGGCCCCTATGGGCTCCCAAATATCACTTGGAAGAATCCACGACAACAGTGTTAGCAAACTGTTCCAAGAAGGAAAGGGTGGAACTATGTGTGATGAAGTCTCACATGAGAAAGCAATCTCTCAGAAAGCTTCTTTCCAGTTATTATGTGAGGATATTTCCTTTTTCACCATGGGCCCCTACAGAATCCCAAAAACCACATTGCAGATTCCTCAAAAAGAGTGTTAGCAAAATGCTTCCTGGGGTATAAGTTGTAACTCTGTGAGAGGAATTCACAGCTCAGAAAGAAATTTCTCAGAAAGCTTCTTTCACGCGTTGCGCTGATGGTATCTCCTTTACCAGCGTAGGCCTCAGTACGATCCAAAGAAGCCCTTCTCATGTTCCTCAAAAACAGTGTTAACGGACTGCTCCACGAAACATAAGTGTAACTCTGTGAGATGATTTCACACATCACGAAGAAGTTTCTAAGAATGCTTCTTTCTAGTTTTCATCTGTGGATAATTCCTCTCTCACCGTAAGCTTCATTGCGCTAAGAGGTATACCCCTGCAGATTTCCACAAAACTGTGTTAGCAAACTGATCACTGAGGAGAAACGTGTAACTCTGCGAGTTGCATTCACACATGGCAATGCAGTTTCTCAGAAGGCTCCTTTCCAGTTTTGATCTGAGGATATTTCTTTTTTCACCATAGCACACAATGAGCTCCCAAATATCACTTTGCAGAATCCACGACAACAGTGTTAGCAAACTGTTCCAAGAAGGGAAGGGTGGAACTCTGTGTGATGAAGTCACACATCAGAAACCAATCTGTCAGAAAGCTTCTCTCTAGTTATTATGTGAGGATATTTCCTTTTTCAGTATGGGCCCCTATGGGCTCCCAAATATCACTTTGTAGAATCCACGACAACAGTGTTAGCAAACTATTTCAAGAAGGGAAGGTGGAACCATGTGTGATGAAGTCACACATCAGAAATCAGTCTCTCAGAAAGCTCCTCTATAGTTATTATGAGAGGTATTTCCTTTTTCACCATGGGCCCCTATTGGCTCCCAAATATCACTTTTCAGATTCCATGAAAAGAGTGTTTGCAAACTGATTCCTGAGGTCTAAGGTGTACCTCTGTAATATGAATTCACAGTTCAGAAAGAAGTTTCTCAGAAAGCTTCTTTCACCTTTTGAACTGGTGATATTTCCTTTATCAGCGTAGGCCTCAATGCGATCCAAAGAAGCCCTTCTCAGTTTCCTCAAAGACAGTATTAATGGACTGCCCCACGACACATAAGTGTAACTCTTTGAGATGAATTCATACATCACCAAGAAGTTTCTAAGAAAGCTTCCTTCTAGTTTTCATCTGAGGATATTTCCTTTGTCACCGTAAGCTTCATTGCGCTAAGAAGTATCCCATTGCAGATTTCCAGAAAACTGTGTTAGGAAACAGATCACTGAAGAGAAACGTGTAACTCTGTGAGTTGCATTCACACATGGCAAAGCAGTTTATCAGAAGCCTTCTTTCCAGTTTTGATATCAGGATATTTCCTTTTTCACCATAGCCCTCATAGAGGTCCCATATATCACTTTGTAGAAAAAACGACAACAGTGTTAGCAAACTGTTCCAAGAATACAAGGGTGGAACTCTCTGTGATGAAACACCCATCAGAAAGCAATCTCTCAGAAAGCTTCTCTCTAGGTATTATGTGAGGATATTTCCTTTTTCACCATGGGCCCCTGAGGGCTCCCAAATATCACCTTGCAGAATCCACGACAACAGGGTTAGCAATCTGTTCCAAGGAAGAAAGTTGGAACCCTGAGTGATGAAGTCACACATCAGAAAGCAATCTCTCAGAAAACTTCTCTCTACTTATTATATGAGGATATTTACTTTTTCACCATGGGCCCCTATGGGCTCCAAAATATCCGTTTATAGATTCCACGAGAAGAGTGTTAGGAAACCGCTTCTGAGGTCTAAGTTGTAACTGTGTGAGATGAATTCACAGATCAGAAAGTAGTTTCTCAGAAAGCTTCTTCACGTTTTCAACTGATGATATTTCCTTTATCAGCGTAGGCCTCAATGCGATCCAAAGACGCCCTTCTCAGGTTCCTCAAAGACAGTGTTAATGGACTGCTCCTCGAAACACTAGTGTAAAACAGTGAGATGAATTCACACATCACCAAGAAATTTCTAAGAAAACTTCTTTCTATTTTTCGTCTAAGGATATTTCTTTTGTCACCGTAAGCTTCAATGCGCTAAGTAGTAAATAATTGCAGATTTCCAGAAAACTTTATTAGCAAACTGATCACTGAAGAGAAAGGTGTAACTATGTGAGTTCCATTCACAAATGGCAATGCAGTTTCTCAGAAGGCTTCTTTCCAGGTTTGATCTGAGGATATTTCATTTTCACCATAGCCCTCAATGAGCTCCCAAATATCACTTTGCAGAATCCACGACCACAGTGTTAGCAAACTCTTCCAAGAAGGGAAGGTGGAACTCTGTGTGATGAAGTCACACATCAGAAAGCAATCTCTCAGAAAGCTTCTCTCTAGTTATTACGTGAGGATATTTCCTTTTTCACCATGGGCACTTAAGGGCTCCGAAATATCATTTTGCAGAATCCACGACAACAGTGTTAACAAACTGTTCCAAGAAGGGAAGGGTGGAACACTGTATGATGAAGTCACACATCAGAAACGAATGTCTCAGAACGCTTCTCTCTATTTAATATATGAGGATATTTCCTTTTTCACCTTGGGCCCCCATGGGCTCCCGAATATCACTTTGCAGATTCCACGAAAAGAGTGTTGGCAAACTGCTTCCTGAGGTCTATGTTGTAACTCTGTGCGATGAACTCACAGATCAGAAAGTAGTCTCTCAGAAAGCTTCCTTCACGTTTTGAAAAGATGTTATTTCCTTTCTCAGCGTAGGCCTTAATACCATCCAAAGAAGCCCTCCTCAGGTTCCCCAAAGACAGTCTTAAAGGACTGCTCCAGAAACATAAGTGTAACTCTGTGAGATGAATTCACACATCACCAACAAGTTTCTAAGAAAGCTGCTTTCTATTGTTCATGAGGATATATCCTTTGTGACCATAAGCTTCGTTGCGCTAAGAAGTATCTAAAGGCAGATTTCTAGAAAACTGTGTTAGCAAACGGATCACTGAAGAGAAACGTGTAACTTTTTGAGTTGCATTCACACATGGCCTTGCAGTTTCTCAGAAGGCTTCTTTTCAGTTTTTATCTGAGGATATTTCCTTTTTCACCACAGCCCTCAATGAGCTCCCAAATATCACTTTACAGAATGCACAATAATAGTATTAGCAAACTGTTCCAAGATGGGAAGGGTGGAAGTCTGTGTGATGAAGTCACACATCAGAAAGCAATCTCTCAGAAAGCTTCTCTCTAGTTACTATGTGAGGATATTTCCTTTTGCACCATGGGCCCCTATGTGCTCCCAAATATCACTTTGCAGAATCCACAACAACAGTGTTAGCAAACTGTTCCAAGAAGGGAAGGGTGGAACTCTGTGTGATGAAGTCACACATCAGAAAGCAATCTCTCAGGAAGCTTCTCTGTAGTTATTATGTGAGGATATTTCCTTTTCCACCATGGGCCCCCATGGGCTCCCAAATATCACTTTGCAGGTTCCACGAAAAGAGTGTTAGCAAACTGCTTCCTGAGATCTACGGTGTAACTCTGTGAGATGTATTCACAGATTAGAAAGAAGTTTCTCAGAAAGCTTCTTTCACGTTTTGAGCTGATGATATTTCCTTGTTCAGCGTTGTCCTCAATGCGATCCAAAGAATCCCTTTTCAGGTTCCTCAAAGACAGTGTCAATGGACTGTTCCATGAAACATAAGTGTAACTCTGTGAGATGAATTCACACACCACCAAGAAGTTTGTAAGAAAGCTTCATTCTTGTTTTCATCTGAGGATATTTCCTTTGTCACCGTAAGCTTCATTGCGCAAAGAAGAATCCAATTGCCGATTTCCGGGAACTGTGTTAGCAAACTGATCACTGAAGTGAAACGTGTAAGTGTGTGAGTCGCATTCACACATGGCAATGCAGTTTCTCAGAAGGCTTCTTTCCAGTTTTGATCGGAGAATATTTCCTTTTTCACCATAGACTTCAATGAGTTCCCAAATATCACTTTGCAGAATCCAAGCAACAGTGTTAGCAAACTGTTCCAAGAAGGGAAGGGTGGAACGCTGTGTGATGAAGTCATACATTAGAAAGCAATCTCTCAGAAAGCTTCTCTCTAGTTATTATGTGAGGATATTTCCTTTTTCATCATGGGCCCGTATGGGCTCCCAAATATCACTTTGCAGATTCCACGAAAAGAGTGTTAGCAAAATGATACCTGAGGTCTAAGTTGTAAATCTGTGAGATGAATTCACAGATCAGAAAGATGTTTCTCAGAAAGCTTCTTTCACATTTTAAACTTATGATATTTAATTTATCAGCGTAGGCCTCAATGCGATCCAAACAAGCCCTTCTCAGGTTCCTAAAAGACAGTGTTAATGGGCTGCTCCATGAAACGTAAGTGTATCACTTTGAGATGAATTCACACATCACCAACACGTTTCTAAGAAAGTTTCTTTCCAGTTCTCATCTGAGCATATTTCCTTTGTCACCGTAAGCTTCATTGCGCTAAGAAGTATCCCATTGCAGATTTCCGGAAAACTGTGTTAGCAAACTCATCACTGAAGAGAAACGTGTAACTCTGTGAGTTGCATTCACACATGGCAATGCAGCTTCTCAGAAGGCTTCTTTCCAGTTTTGATCTGAGGATAATTACTTTTTCACCATAGCCCTAAATGAGCTCCCAAATATCACTTTTCTGAATCCACGAAAACAGTGTTATCACGCTGTTTCAAGAAGGGAAGTGTGGAACTCTGTGATGAAGTCACACGTCAGAAAGCAATCTCTCAGAAAGCTTCTCTCTAGTTATTATATGAGGATATTTCCTTTTTCACCATGGGCCCCTATGGGCTCCCAAATATCACTTTGCAGATTCCATGAAAAGAGGGTTAGCAAACTGCTTCCTGAGTTCTAAGGTGCAACTCTGTGAGATGAATTCACAGATCAGAAAGAAGTTTCTCAGAAAGCTTCTTTCACGTTTTGAACCGATGATATTTCCCTTACCAGCGTTGGCCACAATGCGATCCAAAGAAGCCCTTCTCAGGTTCCTCAAAGACAGTGTTAATGGACTGTTCCATGGAACATAAGTGTATGTCTGTGAGATGAATTCACACATCACCAAGAAGTTTCTAATTAAGCTTCTTTCTAGTTTTCATCTGAAGATATTTCCTTTGTCACCGTAAGCTTCATTCCGCAAAAAAGTATCCCATTGAAGATTTCCAGAAAACTGTGTTAGCAAATTTAACACTGTATAGAAACGTGTAACTCTGTGAGTTGCATTCCCACATGGCAATGCAGTTTCTCAGAAGGCTTCATTCCAGTTTTGATCTGAGGATATTTCCTTTTTCACCATAGCCCTCAATGAGCTCCCAAATATCACTTTGCAGAATCCGCGACAACAGAGTTAGCAAACTGTTCCAGGAAGGGAAGGGTGGAACTCTGTGTGAGGAAATCACAAATAAGAAAGCATTCTCTCAGACAGCTTCTCTCTCGTTATTATCTGAGGATATTTCCTTTTTTCTTTCTTTTCTTTTTTTTCCTGTTTGTCATTTGTATAACTTCTTTTTTTTTTATTATTATTATACTTTAAGTTCTAGGGTACATGCGCTTCATTTGCAAGTTTGTTACATATGCATACTTATGCCATGTTGGTGTGCTGCACCCATCAACTCGTCAGCACCCATCAATTCATCATTTACATCATGTATAACTCCCCAATTCAATACCTCCCTCCTCCCCTTCCCCATGATATGTCCCAGTGTGTGATGTTCCCCTTCCCGAGTCCAAGTGATCTCATTGTTCAGTTCCCACCGATGAGTGAGAACATGCGGTGTTTGGTTTTCTCTTCTTGTGATAGTTTGCTGAGAATGATGGTTTCCAGCTGCATCCATGTCCCTACATGGGACGCAAACTCATCCTTTTTTTTATGGCTGCATAGTATTCCATGGTGTATATGTGCCACATTTTCTTAATCCAGTCTGTCACCGATGGACATTTGGGTTGATTCCAAGTCTTTGCTATTGTGAATAGTGCCGCAATAAACATACGGGTGTATGTGTCTTTGTAGTAGAATAATTTATCATCCTTTGGGTATATATCCAGTAGTGGGATGGCTGGGTCATATGGTACATCTCGTTCTAGATCCTTGAGGAATTGCCATACTGTTTTCCATAATGGTTGAACTAGTTTACAATCCCACCAACAGTGTAAAAGTGATCCTATTTCTCCACATCCTCTCCAACACCTGTTGTTTCCTGACTTCTTAATGATTGATATTCTAACTGGTGTGAGATGATATCTCATTGTGGTTTTGATTTGCATTTCTCTGATGGCGAGTGATGATGAGCATTTTCTCATGTGTCTGTTGGCTGTATGAATGTCTTCTTTTTGAGAAATGTCTGTTCATATCCTTTCCCCACTTTTTGATGGGGTTGTTTGTTTTATTCTTGTATATTTGTGTGAGTTCTTTGTAGATTCTGGATATTAGCCCTTTGTCAGATGAGTAGGTTGCAAAAATTTTCTCCCATTCTGTAGGTTGCCTGTTCACTCTGATGGTAGTTTCTTTTGCTGTGCAGAAGCTCTTTAGTTTAATTAGATCCCATTTGTCAATTTTGGCTTTTGCTGCCGTTGCTTTTCGTGTTTTAGACATGAAGTCCTTGCGCATGCCTACGTCCTGAATACTACTACCTAGATTTTCTTCTAGGGTTTTTATGGTATTAGGTCTAACATTTAAGTCTCTAATCCATTTTGAATTAATCTTCGTATAAGGAGTAAGGAAAGGATCCAGTTTCAGCTTTCTACTTATAGCTAGCCAATTTTCCCAGCACCATTTATTAAATAGGGAATCCTTTCCCCATTTCTTGTTTCTCTGAGGTTTGTCAAAGATCAGATGGCTGTAGATGTGTGGTATTATTTCTGAGGACTCTGTTCTGTTCCAGTGGTCTATAGCTCTGTTTTGGTGCCAGTACCATGCTGTTTTGGTTACTGTAGCCTTGAAGTAGAGTTTGAAGTCAGGTAGCGTGACGTCTCCAGCTTTGTCCTTTTGCCTTAGGATTTTCTTGGGAATGCTGGCTCTTTTTTGGTTCCATATGAACTTTAAAGCAGTTTTTTCCAATTCTGTGAAGAAAGTCATTGGTAGCTTGATGGGGATGGCATTGAATCTATAAATAACCTTGGGCAGTATGGCCATTTTCACGATATTGATTCTTCCTATCCATGAGCATGATATGTTCTTCCATTTGTTTGTGTCCTCTTTTATTTCACTGAGAAGTGGTTTGTAGTTCTCCTTGAAGAGGTCCTTTACATCCCTTGTAAGTTGGATTCCTAGGTATTTGATTCTCTTTGAAGCAATTGTGAATGGAAGTTCATTCCTGACTTGGCTCTCTGCTTGTCTGTTACTGGTGTATAAGAATGCTTGTGATTATTGCACATTAATTTTGTATCCTGAGACTTTGCTGAAGTTGCTTATCAGCTTAAGGAGATTTTGGGCTGAGATGATGGGGTTTTCTAAATATGCAATCATGTCATCTGCAAACAGGGACAATTTGACTTCTTCTTTTCCGAACTGGATACCCTTGATTTCTTTCTCTTGCCTGATTGCCCTAGCCAGAACTTCCAACACTATGTTGAAAAGGAGTGGTGAGAGAGGGCATCCCTGTCTTGTACCCGTTTTCAAAGGGAATTTTTCCAGTTTTTGCCCATTCAGAATGATATTAGCTGTTGGTTGTCGTAAATAGCTCTTATTATTTTCAGGTACGTTCCATCAATACCAAATTTATTGAGCGTATTTAGCATGAAGGGCTGCTGAATTTTGTCAAAAGCCTTTTCTGCATCTATTGAGAAAATCATGTGGTTCTTGTCTTTGGTTCTGTTTATATTCTGGATTACGTTTATTGAATTGTGAATGTTGAACCAGACTTGCATCCCAGGGATGAAGCCCACTTGATCATGGTGGATAAGCTTTTGGATGTGCTGGTGAATCCGGTTTGCCAGTATTTTATTGAGAGTTTTTGCATCGATGTTCATCAGGGATATTGGTCTAAAATTCTCTTTTTTGTTGTGTCTCTGCCAGGCTTTGGTATCAGGATGATGTTGGCCTCATAAAATGAGTTAGGGAGGATTCCCTCTTTTTCTATTGATTGGAATAGTTTCAGAAGGAATGGTACCAGCTCCTCCTTGTACCTCTGGTAGAATTCAGCTGTGAATCCATCTGGTCCTGGACTTGTTTTGGTGCGTAGGCTATTAATTGTTGCCTCAATTTCAGAGCCTACTATTGGTCTCTTCAGGGATTCAACTTCTTCCTGGTTTAGTCTTGGGAGAGTGTAAGTGTCCAGGAAATTATCCATTTCTTCTAGATTTTCTAGTTGGTTTGCGTAGAGGCGTTTATAGTATTCTCTGATGATAGTTTGTATTTCTGTGGGGTGGGAGGTGATATCCCCTTTATCATTTTTTATTGCATCTATTTGATTCCTCTCTCTTTTCTTCTTTATTAGTCTTGCAAGCGGTCTGTCAATTTTGTTGATCTTTTCAAAAAACCAACTCCTGGATTCATTGATTTTTTGGAGGGTTTTTTCTGTCTCTATCTCCTTCAGTTCTGCTCTGATCTTAGTTATATTTTGCCTTCTGCTAGCTTTTGAATGTGTTTGCTCTTGCCTCTCTAGTTCTTTTAATTGTGATGATAGAGTGTCAATTTTAGATCTTTCCTGCTTTGTCTTGTGGGCATTTAGTGCTATAAATTTCCCTCTACACACTGCTTTAAACGTGTCCCAGAGATTCTGGTATGTTGTATCTTTGTTCTCATTGGTTTCAAAGAACATCTTTATTTCTGCTTTCTTTTTGTTATGTACCCAGTAGTCTTTCAGGAGCAGGTTGTTCAGTTTCCATGTAGTTGAGCGGTTTTGATTGTGTTTCTTAGTCCTGAATTCTAGTTTGATGGCACTGTGGTCTGAGAGACAGTTTGTTATAATTTCTGTTCTTGTACATTTGCTGAGGAGTGCTTTACTTCCAATTATGTGGTCAATTTTGGAATAAGTGTGATGTGGTGCTGAGAAGAATGTATATTCTGTTGCTTTTGGGTGGAGAGTTCTGTAGAAGTCTATTAGTTCCGCTTGGTGCAGAGACGAGTTCAATTCCTGGATATGCTTGTTAACTTTCTGTCTTGTTGATCTGTCTAATGTTGACAGTGGAGTGTTGAAGTCTCCCATTATTATTGTATGGGAGTCTAAGTCTCTTTGTAAGTCTCTAAGGACTTGCTTTATGAATCTGGGTGCTCCTGTATTGGGTGCATATATATTTAGGAGAGTTAGCTCTTCCTGTTGAAATGATCCCTTTACCATTATATAATGGCCTTCTTTGTCTCTTTTCATCTTTGATGGTTTCAAGTCTGTTTTATCAGAGCCTAGGATTGCAACCCCTGCTTTTTTTGTTCTCCATTTGCTTGGTAGATCTTCCTCCATCCCTTTATTTTGAGCCTATGTATGTCTCTGCATGTGAGATGGGTTTCCTGAATACAGCAGACTGATGGGTCTTGACTCTTGATCCAGTTTGCCAGTCTGTGTCTTTTAATTGGAGCATTTAGTCCATTTACATTTAAGGTTAATATTGTTATGTGTGAACTTGATCCTGCCATTATGATATTAACTGGTTATTTTGCTCGTTAGTTGATGCAGTTTCTTGCTAGCCTCGATGGTCTTTACATTTTGGCATGTTTTTGCAATGGCTCGTACCGGTTGTTCCTTTCCATGTTTAGGGCTTCCTTCAGGGTCTCTTGTAAGGCAGGCCTGGTGGTGACAAAATCTCTAAGCATTTGCTTATCTGTAAAGGATTTTATTTCTCCCTCACTAATGAAACTTAGTTTGGCTGGATATGAAATTCTGGGTTGAAAATTCTTTTCTTTAAGAACGTTGAATATTGGCCCCCAGTCTCTTCTGGTTTGTACAGTTTCTGCCGAGAGATCTGCTGTTAGTCTGATGGGCTTCCCTTTGTGGGTAACCCGACCTTTCTCTCTGGCTGCCCTTAAGATTTTTTCCTTCATTTCAACTTTGGTGAATCTGGAAATTATGTGTCTTGGAGTTTCTCTTGTCGAGGAGTATCTTTGTGGCGTTCTCTGTATTTCCTGAATTTGAATGTTGGCCTGCCCTTCTAGGTTGGGGAAGTTCTCCTGGATGATATCCTGAAGAGTGTTTTCCAACTTGGTTCCATTGTCCCCCTCACTTTCAGGCACCCCAATCAGATGTAGATTTGGTCTTTTTACATAATCCCATACTTCTTGCAGGCTTTGTTCATTTCTTTTCCTTCTTTTTTGTTTTGGTTTCTCTTCTCGCTTCGTTTCATTGATTTGATCCTCAATCGCTGATACTCTTTCTTCCAGTTGATCGAGTCGGTTACTGAAGCTTGTGCATTTGTCACGTATTTCTCGTGTCATGGTTTTCACCTCTGTCATTTCGTTTATGATCTTCTCTGCATTAATTAGTCTAGCTGTCAGTTCTTCCACTCTTTTTTCAAGATGTTTAGTTTCTTTGCACTGGGTACGTAATTTCTCCTTTATCTCTGAGAAGTTTGATAGACTGAAGCCTTCCTCTCTCATCTTGTCAAAGTCATTCTCTGACCAGCTTTGATCCGTTGCTGGCGATGGGCTGCGCTCCTTTGTAGGGGGAGATGCGTTCTTATTTTTTGAATTTCAGCTTTTCTGCCCTGCTTTTTCCCCATCTTTGTGGTTTTATCTGTCTCTGCTCTTTGATGATGGTGACGTACTAATGGGGTTTTGGAATAGGTGTCCTTCCTGTTTGATAGTTTTCCTTCTGAGTCAGAGGAACTCTCTGTTGGTCTGTTGGAGATTGCTTGATGTCCACTCCTGACCCTGTTTACCTGGGTATCAGCCGCAGGCAGTTGTCGAAGATAGAATATTGCAGAACATCGAGTGTACCTGTCTGATTCTTCCTTTGGAAGTTTCCTCTAAGGGGTGTACTCCACCCTGTGAGTTTTGGGGTGTCAGACTGCCCCCAGTGGGGGATGTCTCCCAGCTAGGCTACTCAGGGGTCAGGGACCCACCTGAGCAGGCACTCTGTCCGTTCTCAGATCTCAACCTCCGCAATTGGAGATCCACGGGTGTTCCCAAAGCTGTCAGACAGAGTCCTTCACGTCTGCACCAGCCGCCGCTGCTTCCCCTGTTGGTCTTCAGCTGTGCACTGTCCCCAGAGGTGGAGACTACAGAGACAGGCAGGCTTCCTTGAGCTGCTGTGAGCTCCACCCAGTTCAAGCTTCCCAGAGGCTTTGTTTACCTACTTAAGCCTCAGCAATGGCGGGCGCCCCTCCCCGAGCCTTGCCGCTGCCTTGCGGATAGATCGCCGTAGACTGCTGTGTTAGCAGTGAGGGAGGCTCCGTGGGCGTGGGACCCTCCCGGCCAGGTGTGGGATACACTCTCCTGGTGTGCCTGTTTGCTTAATGCGCAGTATTGGGGTGGGAGTTACCCGATTTTCCAGGTGTTGTGTGTCTCAGTTCCCCTGGCTAGGAAAACGGATTCCCTTCCCTCTTGCGCTTCCAGGTGAGGCGATGCCTCGCCCTGCTTCAGCTCTCGCTGGTCAGGCTGCAGCAGCTAAGCAGCACCAATTATCTGGCACTCACTAGTGAGATGACCCCAGTACCTCAGTTGAAAATACAGAAATCACCGGTCTTCTGTATCGCTCGCGCTGGGAGTTGGAGACTGGACATGTTCCTATTCGGCCATCTTGCTCCGCACCTCAGATATTTCCTTTTTCACCATGGGCCCCTATGTGCTCCCAAATATCAATTTGCAGAATCAAGACAACAGTGATAGCAAACTGTTCCAAGAAGGGAAGTGTGGAACTCTGTGTGATGAAGTCACACATCAGAAACCAATCTCTAAGAAAGCTTCTCTCTAGTTATTATCTGAGGATATTTCCATTTTCACCATGGCCCCCTAAGGGTTCCCAAATATCACTTTGCAGATTCCACGAAAAGAGTGTTAGCAAACTGCTTCTTGAGGTCTAAGGTGTAACTCTGTGAGATGAATTCACGGGTCAGAAAGAAGTTTCTCAGAAAGCTTCTTTCACATTTTAAACTGATGATATTTCCTTTATCAGCGTAGGCCTCAATACGATCCAAAGAAGCCCTTCTCAGGTTCCTCAAACACAGTGTAAATGGACCGCTCCATGAAACATAAGTGTAACTCTGTGAGATGAATTCACACATCACCAAGAAGTTTCTAATAAAGCTTCTTTCTAGTATTTCTCAGAGGATATTTCCTTTGTTACCGTAAGCTTCATTGCGCTAAGAAGAATCCCATTGCAGATTTCCAGAAAACTGTGATAGCAAACTGATCACTGGGGAGAAACTTGTAACTCTGTGAGTTGCATTCACACATGGCAATGCAATTTCTCAGAAGGCTATTTTACAGTTTTGATCTGAGGATATTTCCTTTTTTACCATAGCCCTCAATGAGCTCCCAAATATCACTTTGCAGAACACACGACAACTGTGTTAGCAATGTTCCAAGAAAGGAAGTGTGGGACTCGGAGTGATGAAGTCACACATCAGAAAAGCAATCTCTCCGAAAGCTTCCTTCTACTTATTATGTGAGGATTTTTCCTTTTTCACCATGGGTCCCTAAGGACTCCCAAATATCACTTTGCAGATTCCACGGTAAGAGTGTCAGCAAACTGCTTCCTGAGTTCTAAGGTGTAACTCTGTGACAAGAATTCACAGATCATAAAGAAGTTTATCAGAAAGCTGCTTTCACGTTTTGAGCTGATGATATTTCCTTTATCAGCGTAGGTCTCACTGCGATGCAAAGAAGCCCTTCTCATATTCCTCAGAGACAGTGTTAATGGACTGCTCCACGAAACCTAAGTGTAACTTTGTGAAATGAATTCACACATCACCAAGAAGTTTCTAACAAAGCTTCTTTCTACTTTTCCTCTGAGGATATTTCCTTTGTCACGGTAAGCCTAGTGGCGCTAAGAAGTATCCCATTGCAGATTTCCAGAAAACTGTTTAAGCAAACTGATCACTGAAGAGAAGCGTGCAATTCTGTGAGTTGCATTCACACATGGCAATTCAGTTTCTCAGAAGGCTTCTTTTCAGTTTCGATCTGAGTATATTTCCTTTTTCACCATACCCCTCAATGAGTTCCCAAATATCAATTTGCAGAATCCACGACAACAGTGTTAGCAAACTCTTCCAAGAAGGGGACTTTGGAACTCTGTGTGATGAAGTCACACATCAGAAAGTATGCACTCAGAAAGCTTCTCACTAGTTATTATCTGAGGATATTTCCTTTTTCACCATGGGCCCCTATGGGCTCTGAAATATCACTTTGCAGATTACACGAAAAGAGTGTTAGCAAACTGCGTTCTGAGATCTAAGGTGTAATTCTGTGAGATGAATTCACAGATAACAAAGAAGTTTCCCAGAAGGCTTCTTTCACGTTTTGAACTGATGATATTTCCGTTATCAGTGTAGGCCTCAATGCGATCCGAAGAAGCCGTTCTCAGGTTCCTCAAAGACAGTGTTAATGGAGTGCTCCACGAAATATAAGTGTAACACTGTGAGATGAATTCACATATCACCAAGAAGTTTCTACGAAAGCTTCCTTCTAGTTTTTCTCTGAGGATATTTCCTTTTTTCCCATAAGCCTCATTGCGTTAAGAAGTATTCTGTTGCAGATTTCCAGAAAACTATGTTAGCAAACTGATCATTGAAGAGAAACGTGTAACAATTTGAGATGCATTCACACGTGGCAATGCAGTTTCTCAGAAGGCTTCTTTCCAGTGTAGATGTGAGGATATTTCCTTTTTCACCATAGCCCTCAATGAGCTCCCAAATATCACTTTGCAGAATCCACGACAACAGTGTAAGAAAACTGTTACAAGAAGGGAAGGGTGGAAATCTGTGTCATGAAGTCACACATCAGAAAGCAATCTCTCAGAAAGCTTCTCTCTAGTTATTATGTGAGGATATTTCCTTTTCCAGCATTGGCCACTATGGGCTCCCAAATATCACTTTGCGGATTCCATGAAAAGAGTATTAGCAAACTGCTTCCTGAGGTCTAAGGTGTAACCTGTGAGATGAATTCACAGATCAGACCGAAGTTTCTCAGAAAGGTTCTTTCACGTTTAGAACTGGTGATATTTCCCTTATCAGCATAGACCTCAATAAGATTCAAAGAATCCCTTCTCAGGTTCCTCAAAGACAGTGTTAATGGACTGCTCCACGAAACATAAGTGTAACTCTGTGAGATGAATTCACACATCACCAAGAAGTTTCAGAGAAAGCTTCTATCTAGTTTTCATCTGAGGGTATTGCGTTTGTCACCGTAAGCTTCCTTGCGCTATGAAGTATCTTATTGCATATTTCAAGAAAACTGTGTGAGCAAACTGATCACTGAAGAGAAACGTGTACGTCTTTGAGTTGCATTCATACATGGCAATGCAGTTTCTCAGAAGGCTTCTTTCCAGTTTTGATCTGAGGATATTTCCTTTTTCACCATAGCCCTCAATGAGCTCCCAAATATCCCTTTTCAGAATCCACGACAACAGTGTTAGCAAACTACTCCTAGAAGGAAAGGGTGCAACTCTGTGTGATGAAGTCACACATCAGAAAGAAATCTCTCAGAAAGCTTCTCTCTAGTCATCATCTGAGGATATTTCCTTTTTCACCATGGCCCCTAGGGGATCCCAAATATCACTTTGCAGATTCCACGAAAGAGTGTTAGTAAACTGCATCCTCAGGTCTAAGTTGTAACTCTATGAGATGAATTCACAGATCAGAAAGAGGTTTCTCAGAAACCTTCCTTCACGTTTTGAACTGATGATATTTCCTTTATCAGCGTAGCCCTCAATACGATCCAAAGACGCCTTTCTCAGCTTCCTCAAAGACAGTGTTAATGGACTGCTTCAAGAAACATAAGTGTAACTCGGTGAGATGAATTCACACATCACCAAGATGTTTCTAAGAATCATTCTTTCTAGTTTTCATCTGAGGATATTTCCTTTGTCACCGTAAGCTTCATTGCGCTGAGAAGTATCCCAATGTAGATTTCCAGAAAACTTTGTTAGCACACTGATCACAGTAGAGGAACGTGTAACTCTTTGAGTTGCATTCACACATGGCAATGCAGTTACTCTGAAGGCTTCTTTCCAGTTTTGATCTGAGGATATTTCCTTTTTCACCATACCTCTGAAAGAGCTCCCAAATATCACTTTGCAAAATACAACACAACAGTGTTAGCAAACTGTTCCAAGAAGGGAAGGGTGGAACTCTGTGTGATGAATTCACACATCAGAAAGAAATCTCTCAGAAAGCTTCTCTCTAATTATTATGTGAGGATATTTCCTTTTTCACCATGGGCCCCAATGGGCTCCCAAATATCACTTTGCACAATCCACGACAACAGTGTTAGCAAACTGTTCCAAGAAAGGAAAGGTAGAATTCTGTGTGATGAAGTCACACATCCGAAAGCAATCTCTCAGAAAGCTTCTCTCTATTCATTATGTGAGGATATTTCCTTTTTCACCATGGCCCCCTATGGGCTCCCAAATATTACTTTGCAGATTCCTCGAAAAGAGTGAGACAAACTGCTTCCGGAGGTCAAAGCTGTAACACTGTGAGACGAATTCACCGATCAAAAAGAAGATTCTCAGATAGTTTCTTGCACGTTTGAACGGATGATATTTCCTTCCTCAGTGTAGGCATCAATACGATCTAAAGAATCTCTTCTCACGTTCCCTAAAGACAGTGTTACTGGACTGCTCCGTGAAACATAAGTGTAACTCTTTGAGATGAATTCACACATCACCAAGAAGTTTCTAAGAAACCTTCTTTCTAGTTTTCATCTGAGGATATTTCCTTGTCACCGTAAGCTTTGTTGCAATCAGAAGTATCCCATTGCAGATTTCCAGAAAACTGTGTTAGCAAACTGATCACAGAAGAGAAACGTATAACATTGTGAGTTGCATTCACACATGGCAATGCAGTTTCTCAGAAGGCTTCTTTCCAGTTTTGATCTGAGGATATTTCCTTTGTCATCATAGCCCTCAATGAGCTCCCAAATATCACTTAGCAGAATCCACGATAACAGTGTTGGCAAACTGTTCCAAGAAGGGATGGTTGGAACTCGGTGTGATGAAGTCACACTTCAGAAAGCAATCTCTCAGAAAGCTTCTCTGTAGTTATTATGTGAGGATATTTCCTTTTTCACCATGGGCCCCCATGGGCTCCCAAATATCACTTTGTAGATTCCACGAAAAGAGTGTTAGCAAACTGCTTCCTGAGGTCTGAGTTGTAACTCTGTGAGATGAATTCACAGATCAGAAAAAGTTTCTCAGATAGCTTCTGTCACGTTTTGAACTGATGATATTTCCTTTATCAGTGTCGGCCTCAAAGCGATCCAAAGAAGCACTTCTCAGTTTCCTCAACGACAGTGTTAATGGACTGCTCCAGGAAACATAATTGTAACACTTTAAGATGAATTCAGACATCACCAAGAAGTTTCTAAGAAAGCTTCTTTCTAGTTTTCCTCTGAGGATATTTCCTTTGTCATGGAAAGCTTCGTGGCGCTAAGAGGTATCCAATTGCAGATTTCCAGAAAACTGTGTTGGGAAACTCATCACTGAAGAGAGACGTGTAACTCGGTGAGTTGCATTCACACATGGCAATGCAGTTTCAAAGAAGGCTTCTTTCCAGTTTTGATATGTGGATATTTCCTTTTACCACATAGCACTCAATGAGCTCCCAAATATCCTTCTGCAGAAACCACGACAATAGTGTTTGCAAACTATTCAATGAAGGCAATGGTGGAACTCTGTGTGATGAAGTCACACATCAGAAAGGAGTCTCTGAGAAAAATTATTTCTAGTTATTATCTGAGGATATTTCCTTTTTCACCATGGGCCCCTAGTGGTCCCAAATATCACTTTGCAGATTCCACAAAAAGAGTGTTAGCAAACTGCTTCCTGAGGTCTCAGTTGTAACTCTGTGAGATGAACTCACTGATCAGAAAAAAGGTTCTCAGAAACCTTCTTTCACGTTTTGAACTGATGATATTTTCTTTATCAGCGTAAGCCTCAATGCGATCCAAAGAAGCCCTTCTCAGGTTCCTCAGAGACAGTGTTAATGGACTGCTCCACGAAACATAAGTCTAACTCGGTGAGATGAATTCACACATCACTAAGAACTTCCTAAGAAAGCTTGATTCTAGTTTTTATCTGAGGATATTTCTTTTGTCACCGTAAGCTTCCTTGTGCTAAGAAGTATCTAATTGCAGATTTCCCGAACACTGTGTTAGCAAACTGACCACTGAAGAGGAACGTGTATCTCTGTGAGTTGCATTCAACATGGCAATGCAGTTTCTCAGAAGGCTTCTTTCCAGTTTTGGTCTGAGGATATTTACTTTTTCACCATAGCCCTCAATGAGCTCCCAAATATCACTTTGCAGAATCCACGACAGCAGTGTTAGCAAACTGTTCTAAGAAGGCAAGGATGGAAATCTGTGTGATGAAGGCACACATCAGAAAGCAATGTCTCAGAATGCTTCTCTCTAGTTATTAAGTGAGGATATTTCCTTTTTCACCATGGGTCCCTATGGGCTCCCAAATATCACTTTGCAGAATCCACGACAACAGTGTTAGCAATCTGTTCCAAGAAGGGAAGGGTGAAACTCTGTGTGATGAAGACACACATCAGAAAGCTTCACTCTACTTATTAAGTTAGGATATTTCCTTTTTCACCATGGGACCCTATGGGCTGCCAAATATCACTTTGCAGAATTCACGACAACAGTGTTAGCAAATCATTCCAAGAAGGGATGGGTGGAATTCTGTGTGATGAAATCACACATCAGAAAGCAATCTCTCAAAAAGGTTCCCTCTAGTTATTATGTGAGGATATTACCTTTTTTGCCATGGGTCCGTATAGGTTCCCGAACATCACTTTGGAGATTCCACGAAAAGAGTGTTAGCAAACAGCTTCCTGAGGTCTAAGTTGTAACTCGGTGAGATGAATTCACAGATCAGAATGTAGTTTCCCAGAAATATTCTTTCACGTTTTGAACTGATGATATTTCCTTTATCAGCGTAGGCCTCAATTCGATCCAAACAATCCCGTCTCAGATTCCTCAAAGACACTGTTATTGACTGCTCCATGAAACATAATTGTAGTTCTGTGAGATGAATTCACACAACACCAAGAAGTTTCTAAGAAAGCTTCATTCTAGTTTTCCTCTAGGGATATTTCCTTTCTCACTGTAAGCTTCATTGCTCTAAGGAGTATCCTGTTGCAGATTTGCAGAAAACTGTGTTAGCAAACTGATCATTGAAGGGAAACATGTAACTCTGTGAGGTGCATTCACACATGGCAATGCAGTTTCTCAGAAGGCTTCTTTCCAGTTTTGATCTGAGGATATTTCCTTTTTCACCATAGCCCTCAATGAGCTCCCAAATATCACTTTGCAGAATCCACGACAACAGTGTTAGCAAACTGTTTCAAGAAGGGAAGGGTGGAATTCTGTGTGATGAAGTCACACATCAGAAAGCAATATCTCAGAAAGCTTCTCTCTAGTTATTATGTGAGGATATTTCCTTTTTCACCGTGGGCCCCTATGGGCTCCCAAATATCACTTTGCAGATTCCACAAAAACAGTGTTAGTAAACTGATTCCTGAGGTCTACGTTGTAACTCTGTGGGATGAATTCACAGATTACAAAGAAGAATCTCAGACAGCTTTTTTCAAGTTTTGAATTGATGATATTTCCTTTATCAGTGTAGGCCTCAATAGGATCCAAAGAGGCCCTTCTCAGGTTCCTCAAAGACAGTGCTAGTGGACTGCTCCATGAAACATAATTGTAACTCTGTGAGATGAATTCACAAATCAGCAAGAAGTTCCTAGGAAAGCTTCTTTCTAATTTTCATCTGAGGGCATTTCCTTGGTCACCGGGAGCTTCATTGCGCTAAGAAGTATCTAATTGCAGATCTCCGGAAAACTGTGTTTGCAAACTGACTACTGAATGGAAACTAGTAATTCCGTGAGTTGCATTCACACATGCTAATGCAGTTTCTCAGAAGGCTTCCTTCCTGTTTTGATCAGTGGATATTTCCTTTTTCACCATGTTCCCCTAAGGGCTCCCAAATATCACTTTGCCAAATCCACGACAACAGTATTAGCAAACACTTCCAAGAAAGGAAGGGTGGAACTCTGTGTGAGGAAGTCACACATCAGTAAGCAATCTCTCAGAAAACTTCTCTCTAGTTATTATTTGAGGATATTTCCTTTTACTCCTTGGCCCCTATGGGCTCCCAAATATCACTCTGTGGATTCCATGAAAAGATGGTTAGCACACTACTTCCTGAGGTTTAAGGTGTAACACTGTGAGATGAATTCACAGATCAGAAAGAAGTTTCTCAGAAAGCTTCTTTCACGTTTTGAACTGATGACATTTCCTTTACCAGCGTAGGCCTCAATGTGATCCAAAGAAGCCTTTCTCAGGTTCCTCAAAGAGAGTGTTAATGGACTGCTCCACGAAATATAAGTGTAACTCTGTGAGATGAATTCACACATCACCAAGAAGTTTCTAAGAAAGCTTCTTTGTAGTTTTCCTCTGAGGATATTTCCTTTGTCACCATAAGCTTCGTTGCGCTTAGAAGTACCCCGTTGCCGATTTCCAGAAAACTGTGTCAGCAAACTCATCCCTGAAGAGAAAAGAGTAACTCTGTGAGTTGCAATCACACATGGCAATGCAGTTTCTCAAAAGGTTTCTTTCCAGTTTTGATCTGAGGATATTTCCTTTTTCACCATGTTCCCCAAAGGGCTCCCAAATATCTCTTTGCAGAATCCACGACAACAGTGTTAGCAAACTGGTCCAAGAAGGGAAGGGTGGAACTCTGTGTGATGAAGTCACACATCAGAAAGAAATCTCTCAGAAAATTTCTCCCTAGTTATTATGTGAGGATATTTCCTTTTACTCCTTGAGCCCCTAGGGACTCCCCAAAATCACTTTGCAGATTCCACGAAAAGAGGGTTAGCAAACAGCTTCCTGAGGCCTAAGGTGTAACTCTGTGAGATGAATTCACAGATCAGAAGGAAGTTCCTCAGAAAGCCTCATTCACGTCTTGAAGTGATGATAACTCCCTTATCAGCGTAGCCCTCAATGCGATCCAAGGAAGCCTTTCTCAGGTTCCTCAAAGACAGCGTTAATGGACTGCTCCACGAAACGTAAGTGTAACTCTGTGGGATGAATTCACACATCACCAAGAAGTTTCTAAGAAAGCTTCTTTGTAGTTTTCCTCTGAGGATACTTCCTTTGTCATCGTAAGCTTCATTGTGCTTAGAAGTATCCCATTGCCGATTTCCAGAAAGCTTTGTTAGCAAACTGATCCCTGAAGAGAAAATTGTAACTCTGTGAGTTGCATTCACACATGGCAATGTAGTTTCTCAGAAGGCTTCTTTCCAGTTTTGATCTGAGGATATTTCCTTTTTCACCATAGCACTCAATGAGCTCCCAAATATCACTTTGCAATATCCACGACAACAGTGTTAGCAAACTGTTCCAAGAAGGGACGGTTGGATCTCTGTGTGATGAAGTCACACATCCGAAAGCAATCTCTCAGAAAGCTTCTCTCTAATTATTATGTGAGGATATTTCCTTTTTCACCATGGGCCCCTATGGGCTCCCAAATATCACTTTGCAGAATCCACGACAACAGTGTTAGTAAACTGTTCCAAAAATGGAAGGGTGGAATTCTGTGTGATGAAGTCACACATCCGAAAGCAATCTCTCGGAAACCTTCTCTCTAGTTATTATATGAGGATATTTCCCTTTTCACCGTGGGCCCCTACCTATGGACTCTGAAATATCAGTTTGTAGATTTTACGAAAAGAGTGTTAGCAAACTGCTTCTGAGGTCTAAGGTGTAACTCTGTGAGATGAATTCAGAGACCAGAAAGAAGTTTCTCAGAAAGCTTCTTTCACGTTTTGAACTGACCATTTTCCTTTATCAGCGTAGGCCTCAACACGATCCAAGGAAGCCCTTCTCAGGTTCCTCAAAGACAGTGTTAATGGACTGCTGCACGAAACATAAGTGTGTCTCTGTGAGATGAATTCACACATCATTAAGAAGTTTCTACGAAAGCTCTTTCTAGTTTACATCTGACGATATTTCCTTTGTCACCATAACCTTCATTGCACTAAGAAGGATCCCATTGCAGATTTCCAGAAGGCTTAGTTAGCAAACGGATCACAGAAGAGAAACGTCTAACTCTGTGAGTTGCATTCACACATGGCAATGCAGTTCTCAGAAGGCTTCCTTAAAGGTTTGATCTGAGGATATTTCCTTTTTCACCATAGCCCTCAATGAGCTCCCACATATCACTTTGTAGAATCCACGACAACAGTGTTAGCAAACTGTTCCAAGAAGGGAAGGGTGGAACTATGTGTGATGAAGTCACACATCAGAAAGCAATCTCTCAGATAGCTTCTCTCTACTTATTATCTGAGGATATTTCCTTTTTCACCATTGGCCTCTATGGGCTCCGAAATATCAGTTTGCAGATTCCACGTAAAGAGTGTTAGCAAACTGCTTCTGAGGTCTTAGGTGTAACTCTGTGAGATGAATTCACAGTTCTGAAAGAAGTTTCTCAGAAAGCTTCTTTCACGTTTTTAACTGATGATTTTCCTTTATCAGCTTAGGCCTCAATGCGATCCTAAGAAGCCCTTCTCAGGTTCCTCAAAGACAGTGTTAATGGACTGCTACACGAAACATAAGTGTATCTCTGTGAGATGAATTCACACATCACCAAGAAGTTTCTAAGAAAGCTTCTTTTTACCATGCCCGAATAGGAACAGCTCCAGTCTCCCAACTCCCTGCGCGAGCGACACAGAAGACCGGAGATTTCTGCATCTTCAGCTGAGGTACTGGGGTCATCTCACTAGGGAGTGCCGGACAACTGGAGCTGGTCAGTTGCTGCAGCCTGACCAGCGAGAAATGAATCAGGGTGAGGCATTGCCTCACCTGGGAAGCGCAAGGGGGAAGGGTATCCCTTTTCCTAGCCAGGGGAACTGAGACACACAACACCTGGAGAATCGGGTAACTCCCACCCCAATACCGTGCTCTAAGCAAACGGGCACACCAGAAGAATATATCCCTCACCTGGCCGGGAGGGTCCCACGACCACGGAGCCTCCCTCATTGTAAACACAGCAGTCTGCAGGGATGTAACCGTGAGGCAGCAGCGAGGCTGGGGGAGGGGCGCCCGCCATTGCCAAGGCTTAAGTAGTTAAAGCCGCTGGGGATCTCGAACTGGGTGGAGCTCACAGCAGCTCAAGGAAACCTGCCTGTCTCTATAGACTCCACCTCTGGGGGCAGCGCTCAGCTAAAAAAAAACAGGGGAAGCAACAGAGGCCTGAGCAGACGTGAAAAACTCTGTCTGACAGCTTTGAGGAGAGCAGTGGATCTCCCAACACGGAGGTAGAGATCTGAGAACGGACAGACTGCATGCTCAAGAGGGTCACTGACCCCTGAGTAGCCTCACTGGGAGACATCCCCCACTAGGGGCAGTCTCACACCCCACACCTCACAGGGTGGAGTACACCCCTAAGATGAAGCTTCCAAGGAAAGAATCAGAGAGGTACACTCGCTGTTCAGCAATATTCTATCGTCTGCAAACTCTGCTGCTGATACCCAGGCAAACAGGGTCTGGAGTGGACCTCAAGCAATCTCCAACTGACCTACAGCTGAGGGTCCTGACTGTCAGAAGGAAAACTATCAAACAGGAAGGACAGCTATACCAAAATCCCATCAGTACGTCACCATCATCAAAGACCAGAGACAGATAAAACCACAAAGATGGGGAAAAAGCAGGGCAGAAAAGCTGGAAATTCAAAAAATAAGAGCACATCTCCCCGTGCAAAGGAGCGCAGCCCATCGCCAGCAACGGATCGAAGCTGGTCAGAGAATGATTTTGACGAGATGAGAGAAGAAGGCTTCAGTCCATCAAACTTCAGAGAGCTAAATAGGAATTACGCACCGAGTGCAAAGAAACTAAAAATCTTGAAAAAAGAGGGGAATAATTGACAGCCAGACTAAATAATGCAGAGAAGGTCATAAACGAAATGACAGAGATGAAAACCATGACACGAGAAATACGTGACAAATGCACAAGCTTCAGTAACCGACTCGATCAACTGGAAGGAAGAGTATCAGCGATTGAGGATCAAATCAATGAAATGAAGAGAGAAGAGAAACCAAAAGATAAAAGAAGAAAAAGAAATGAACAAAGCTTGCAAGAAGTATGGGATTATGTAAAAAGACCAAATCTAGGTCTCACTGGGGTGCCTGAAAATGAGGGGGAAAATGGAACCAAGTTGGAAAACACTCTTCAGGATATCATCCAGGAGAACTTCCCCAACCTAGTAGGGCAGGCCAACATTCAAATTCAGGAAATCCAGAGAACGCCACAAGGATACTCCTCCAGAAGAGCAACTCCAAGACAAATAATTGCCAGATTCACCAAAGTTGAAATGAAGGAAAAATCTTAAGGGCAGCCAGAGAGAAAGGTCGGGTTACCCACAAAGGGAAGCCAATCAGACTAACAGCAGAGCTCTCGGTAGAAACTCTACAAGCCAGAAGAGACTGGGGGCCAATATTCAACGTTCTTAAAGAAAAGAATTTTCAACCCAGAATTTCATAAGCAGCCAAACTAAGTTTCATCAGTGAGGGAGAAATAAAATCCTTTACAGATAAGCAAATGCTTAGAGATTTTGTCACCACCAGGCCTGCCTTACAAGAGACACTGAAGGAAGCCTTAAACATGGAAAGGCACAATCGGTACCAGCCATTGCAAAAACATGCCAAAATGTAAAGACCGTCGAGGCTAGGAAGAAACTTCATCAACTAACGAGCAAAATAATCAGTTAATATCATAATGGCAGGATCAAGTTCACACATAACAATATTAACCTTAAATGTAAATGGACTAAATGCTCCAATTAAAAGACACAGACTGGCAAACTGGATAAAGAGTCAAGACCCATCAGTCTGCTGTATTCAGGAGACCCATCTCACATGCAGAGACATACATACGCTCAAAATAAAGGGATGGAGGAAGATCTACCAAGCAAATGGAGAACAAAAAAAAGCAGGGGTTGCAATCCTGGTCTCTGATAAAACAGACTTGAAACCATCAAAGATCAAAAGAGACAAAGAAGGCCATTGCATAATGGTAAAGGGATCATTTCAACAGGAAGAGCTAACTCTCCTAAATATATATGCACCCAATACAGGAGCACCCAGATTCATAAAGCAAGTCCTTAGAGACTTACAAAGAGACTTAGATTCCCATACAATAATAATGGCAGACTTCAACACTCCACTGTCAACATTAGACAGATCACCGAGACAGAAAGTTAACAAGGATATCCAGGAATTAAACTCATCTCTGCACCAAGCAGACGTAATAGACATCTATAGAACTCTCCACCCCAAATCAACAGAATATACATTCTTCTCAGCACCACATCGTACTTATTCCAAAATTGACCACATAATTGGAAGTAAGGCACTCCTCAGCAACTGTACAAGAACAGAAATTATAACAAACTGTCTCTCAGACCACAGTGCAATCAAACTAGAACTCAGGACTAAGAAACTCACTCAAAACCACTCAACTGCATGGAAAATGAACAACCTGCTCCTGAATGACTACTGGGTACATAACGAAATGAAGGCAGCAATAAAGATGTGCTTTGAAACCAATGAGAACAAAGATATAACATGTCAGAATCTCTGGGACACATTTAAAGCAGTGTGTAGAGGGAAATTTATAGCACTAAATGCCCACAAGAGAAAGCAGGAACGATCTAAAATTGACACTGTAACATCACAAATAGAAGAACAAGAGAGGCAAGAGCAAACACATTCAAAAGCTAGCAGAAGGCAAGAAATAACTCAGATCAGAGCAGAACTGAAGGAGATAGAGACACAAAATCCCTCCAAAAAATCAATGAATCCAGGAGTTGGTTTTTTGAAAAGATCAACAAAATTGACAGACCGCTAGCAAGACTAATAAAGAAGAAAAGAGAGATGAATCAAATAGATGCAATAAAAAATGATAAAGGGGATATCACCACCCACCCCACAGAAATACAAACGACCATCAGAGAATACTATAAATGCCTCTACACAAATCAACTAGAAAATCTAGAAGAAATGGATAATTTCCTGGACACTTACACTCTCCCAAGACTAAACCAGGAAGAAGTTGAATCCCTGAATAAACCAATAGCAGGCTCTGAAATTGGGGCAACAATTAATAGCCTACGCACCAAAACAAGTCCAGGACCAGATGGATTCACAGCTGAATTCTACCAGAGGTACAAGGAGGAGCTGGTACCATTTCTTCTGAAACTATTCCAATCTATAGAAAAAGAGGGAATCCTCCCGAACTCATTTCATGAGGCCAACATCATCCTGATACCAAAGCCTGGCAGAGACACAACAAAAAAAGAGAATTTTAGACCAATATCCCTGATGAACATCGATGCAGAAATCCTCAATAAAATACTGGCAAACCGGAATCAGCAGCACATCCAAAAGCTTATCCACCATGATCAAGTGGGCTTCATCCCTGGGATGCAAGGCAGGTTCAACATTCACAAATCAAGAAACATAATCCAGCATATAAACAGAACCAAAGTCAAGAACCACATGATTATCTCAATAGATGCAGAAAGAGCTTTTGACAAAATTCAACAGCTCTTCATGCTAAAAACCCTCAATAAATTCGGTATTGATGGAATGTACCTCAAAATAATAAGAGCTATTTACGACAAATCCAAAGCTAATATCATACTGAATGGGCAAAGCTGGAAAAATTCCCTTTGAAAACTGGTATAAGACAGGGATGCCCTCTCTCACCAAACCTATTCAACATAGAGTTGGAAGTTCTGGCTAGGGCAATCAGGCAAGAGAAAGAAATCAAGGGTATTCAGTTAGGAAAAGAAGAAGTCAAATTGTCCCTGTTTGCAGATGACATGATTGTATATTTAGAAAACCCCATCGTCTCAGCTCAAAATCTCCTTAAGCTGATAAGGAACTTCAGCAAAGTCTCAGGATACAAAATTAATATGCAAAAATCACAAGCATTCTTATACACCAGTAACAGACAAGCAGAGAGCCAAGTCAGGAATGAACTTCCATTCACAATTGCTTCAAAGAGAATCAAATACCTAGGAATCCAACTTACAAGGGATGTAAAGGACCTCTTCAAGGAGAACTACAAACCACTGCTCAGTGAAATCAAAGAGGACACAAACAAATGGAAGAACATACCATGCTCATGGATAGGAAGAATCAATATCGTGAAAATGGCCATACTGCCCAAGGTTATTTATAGATTCAATGCCATCCCCATCAAACTACCAATGAGTTTCTTCACAGAATTGGAAAAAACTGCTTTAAAGTTCATATGGAACCAAAAAAGAGCCCGCATTGCCGAGACAATCCTAAAGCAAAGGGACAAAGCTGGAGGCGTCACGCTACCTGACTTCAAACTATACTACAAGGCTACAGTAACCAAAACAGCATGGTACTGGTACCAAAACAGAGCTATATACCAAAGGAACAGAACAGAGTCCTCAGAAATAATACCACACATCCAAAGTCATCTGATCTTTGACAAACCTCAGAGAAACAAGAAATGGGGAAAGGATTCCCTATTTAATAAATGGTGCTGGGAAAATTGGCTAGCCATAAGTAGAAAGCTGAAACTGGATCCTTTCCTTACTCCTTATACGAAGATTAATTCAAGATGGATTAGAGACTTAAATGTTAGACCTAATACCATAAAAACCCTAGAAGAAAATCTAGGTAGTACTATTCAGGACATAGGCATGGGCAAGGACTTCATGTCTAAAACACGAAAAGCAACGGCAGCAAAAGCCAAAATTTACCAATGGGATCTAATTAAACTAAAGAGTTTCTGCACAGCAAAAGAAACTACCATCAGAGCGAAGGGTGGAACTCCGTGTGATGAAGGCACACATCAGAAAGCAATCTCTCAGAAAGCATCTCTAGGTACTATGTGAGGTTATTTCCTTTTTCACCATGGGCCCCTATGGGCTCCCAAATATCACTTTGCAGAATCCACGACAACAGTGCTACCAAACTGTTCCAAGAAGGGAAGTGTGGAACTTTGTATGATGAAGTCACAAATCAGAAAGCAATCTCTCAGAAAGCTGCTCTGTATTTATAAGGTGAGGCTATTTCCTTTTTCACCATGGGCCACTATGGGCTCCCAAATATCACTTTGCAGATTCCAAGAAAAGAGTGTTTGCAAACGGCTTCCTGAGTTCTAAGTTGTAACTCTGTGAGATGAATTCACAGATCAGAAAGAAGTTTCTCAGAAAGCTTCTTTCACGTCTTGAACTGATGATATTTCCTTTATCAGCGTAGGCCTCAATGCGATCCAAAGAAGCCCTTCTCAGTTTCCTCAAAGACAGTGTAAATGGACTGCTCCATGAAACATAAATGTAACTCTGTGAGATGAATTCACACATCAGAACCAAGTTTCTAAGAAAGCTTCTTTCTAGTTTTCATCTGAGGATATTTCCTTTGTCATCGTATGCCTCATTGCACTAAGAAGTATCTAATTGCAGATTTCCAAAAAGTGTGTTAGCAAACTGATCACTGTAGAGAAATCTCTAACTCTGTGAGTTGCATTCACACATGGCAATGCAGTTTCTCAGAAGGCTTCTTTCCAGTTTTGATCTGAGGATATTTCCTTTTTCACCATAGACCTCAATGAGCTCCCACATATCACTTGGCAGTATCCACGGCAACATTGTTAGCAAACTGTTCCAGGAAGAGAAGGGTGGAACTCTGTGTCATGAAGTCACACATCAAAAAGTAATCTCTCAGAAAGCTCTCTAGTAATTACCTGAGGATATTTCCTTTTTCACCATGGGCCCCAAGTGGCCCCAAATATCAATTTGCGGATTCCACGAAAAGAGTGTTAGCAAACTGCTTCCTGAGGTCCAAATTCTTACTCTGTGAGATGAATTCACAGATCAGAAAGAAGTTTCTCAGGAAACTTCTTTCACGTTTTGAACTGATGATATTTCCTTCATCAGCGTTGGATTCAACAAGTTCCAAAGAAGCCCTTCTCAGATTCCTCAGAGACAGTGTTAGTGGACTGCTTCACGAAACATAAGGGTAACTCTGTGAGATGAATTCACACATCTCCAAGAAGTTTCAAAGAGAGCTTCTTTCTAGTTTACATCTGAGGATATTTCCTTCGTCACCGTAAGCTTCATTGTGCTAAGAAGTATCCAATTGCAGATTTCCAAAAACTGTGTTAGCAAACTGATCACTGAAGAGAAACGTGTAACTCTGTGAGTTGCATTCTCATTTGGCAATGCAGTTTCTCACAAGGCATGTTTCCAGTTTTGATCTGAGGCTATTTCCTTTTTCACCATAGCCCTCAATGAGCTCCCAAATATCACTTTGCAGAATCCACGACAACAGTGTTACCAAACTGTTCCAAGAAGTGAAGGGTGAAACTCTGTGTGATGAAGTCACACATCAGAAAGCAATCTCTCAGAAAACTTCTCTCTAGTCATCATCTGAGGATATTTCCTTTTTCACGATGGGCCCCTATGGGCTCCGAAATATCACTTTGCAGATTCCACGAAAAGAGTGTTAGCAAGCTGCTTCCTGAGTTCCAACTTGTAACTCTGTGAGATGAATTCAAAGATCAGAAACAACTTTCTCAGAAAGCTTCTTTCACGTTTTGAACTGATGATATTTCCTTTATCAGCGTAGGCCTCAATGCAATCCAAAGAAGCCCTTCTCAGCTTCCTCAAAGACAGTGTTAATGGACTGCTCCACGAAAGATAAGTGTAACTCTGTAAGGTGAATTCACACATCACCAAGATGTTTCTATGAATGCTTCTTTCTAGCTTTCATCTGATGATATTTCCGTTGTCACCGTAAGCTTCAATGCGCTAAGAAATATCCAACTACAGATTTCCAGAAAACTGTTTTAGCAAACTGAACACTGAAGGGAAATGTGTAACACTGTTAATAGAATTCACACAGGGTAATGCAGTTGCTCAGATGGCTTCTTTCCAGTTTTGTTCTGAGGATATTTCCTTTTTCGCCGTAGCCCTCCATGGGCTACCAAATATCACTTTGCAAATTCCGCGACAACAGTGTTAGCAAACTGTTCCAAGAAAGGAAGGATGGAACTCTGTTTGATGAAGACACACATCAGAAAGCAATCTCTCAGAAAGCTTCTCTCTACTTATTATGTGAGGATATTTCCTTTTTCACCATGGGTCCCTAAGAGCTCCCAAATATCACTTTGCAGAATTGACGACAACTGTGTTTGCAAACTGTTCCAAGAAGGGAAGGGTGGAACTCTGTGTGATGAAGTCACACATCAGAAAGCAATGTCTCAGAAAGCTTCTCTCTAGTTACTATGTGAGGATATTTCCTTTTTCACCATGGGCCCCTATGGTCTCCCAAATGTCACTTTACAGAATCCACGACAACAGTGTTAGCAAACTGTTCTAAGAATGAAAGTGTGGAACTCTGTGTGATGAAGTCACACATCAGAAAGCAATCTCTCAGAAAGCTTCTCTCTCGTTATTATCCGAGGATATTTCCTTTTTCACCATGGGCCCCTATGGGCTCCCAAATATGAGATTGGAGATTCCACGAAAAGAGTGTTAGCAAACTGCTTCCTGAGGTCTAAGATGTAACTCTGTGAGACGAATTCGCAGTGTTAATGGACTGTTCCACTATACATATGTGTAACTCTGTGAGATGAATTCACACATCACTAAGAAGTTTCTAAGAAAGCTTCTTTCTAGTTTTCATCTGAGGATATTTCCTTTGTCACCGTAAGCTTCATAGCACTAAGAAGTATCCCATTGCAGATTTCAAGAAAACTGTGTTAGCAAACTGATCACTGAAGACAAACTTGTAATTTTGTGAGTTGCATTCACACATGGCAATGAAGTTTCTCAGAAGGCTTCTTTCCAGTTTTGATCTGAGGATATTTCCTTTTTCACCATAGGCCACAATGGGCTCCCAAATATCACTTTGCAGAATTCACAACAACAGTGTTAGCAATGTGTTCGAAAAAGAGAAGGGTGGAACTCTGTGTGATGAAGTCACCCATCAGAAAGTAATCTCTCAGAGAGTTTCTCTCTAGTTATTATGTGGGGTATTTCCGTTTTCACCCTGGGCCCCTATGGGCTCCCATATATCACTTTGCAGAATCCAGGACAACAGTGTTAGCAAACTGTTCTAAGAAGCGATGGGTGGAACTCTGTGTGATGAAGTCACAGGTTAGAAAGCAATCTCTCAGAAAGCTTCTCTCTAGTTATTATGTGAGGATATTTCCTTTTTCACCATGGGCCCCTATGGTCTCCCAAATATCACTTTACAGAATCTACGACAATAGTGTTAGCAAGCTGTTCTAAGAAGGGAAGGGTGGAACTCTGTGTGATGAAGTCACACATCAGAAAGCAATCTCTCAGAAAGTTTCTCTCTAGTTATTATCGGAGGATATTTCCTTTTTCACCATGGGCCCTTATGGGCTCCCAAATATAACTTTGCAGAATCCACGACAACAGTGTTAGCCAACTGTTCCAAGAAGGGAAGGGCGGAACTCTGTGTGATGAAGTCACACCTCAGAAAGCAATCTCTCAGACAGCTGCTCTCTAGTTGTTATGTGAGGATATTTCCTTTTTCACCATGGGCCCCTAAGGGCTCCTAAATATCACTTTGGAGAATCCACGACAACAGTGTTAGCAAACTACTCGAAGAAGGGAAGTGTGGAACTCTGTGTGATGAAGTCACACATCAGAAAGCAATCTCTCAGAAACCTTCTCTCTAGTTTTTATCTGAGGATATTTCCTGTTTCCACATGGACTCCTAATCGCTCCGAAATATCACTTTGCAGATTCCACCAAGAGAGTGTTAGCAAACTGCTTCCTGAGGTCTGAGTTGTAACTCTGTGAGATAATTTCACAGATCAAAAAGTAGTTTCCCAGAAAGCTTCTTTCAAGTTTTGAACTGATCATATTTCCTTTATCAACGTAGGCCTCAATACGACCCAAAGAAGTCCTTTGGTTTTTCCTCAAAGAACGTGTTAATGGACTGCTCCAGGAAAGAAAAGTGTAACTCTGTGAGATGCATTCACACATGACCAAGAAGTTTCTAAGAAAGCTTCTTTCTAGTTTTCATCTGACGGTAATTCCTTTGTCACCGTAAGCTTCATTGCGCTAAGAAGTATCTAATTGCAGATATCCAGAATACTGCAATAGCAAAATGATCACTGAAGAGAATCGTGTAACTCTGAGATGCCTTCACACATGTCAAAGCAGTTTCTCAGAAGGCTTCTTTCCGGTTTTGATCTGAGGATATTTCCTTTTTCACGACAGCCCTCAATGAGCTCCCAAATATCACTTTGCAGAATCCATGACAAAGCTTCTCTCTAGATATAATGTGAGTATATTTCCTTTTTTACAATGGGACCCTATTGTCTCCGAAATATCCCTTTGCAGAATCCACGACAACAGTGTTAGCAAAGTGTTCCAAGAAGGGAAGGTTGGAACTCTGAGTGATGAAGTCACACATTAGAAAGCAATCTCTCAGAAAGCTTCTGTATAGTTATTATGTGAGGATATTTCCTTTTTCACCATGGACCCCTATGGACTCCCAAATATCACTTTGCAGTTTCCACAAAAAGAGTGGTTGCAAAGTGCTTCCTGAGGTCTAAGTTGTAAGTCTGTGAGATGAACTCACTGATCAGAAAGCAGTTTCTCAGAAAACTTCCTTCAAATTTTGAACTGATGATATTTCCTTTATCAGTGTAGGCCTCAATGCGATCCAAAGAAGCCCTTCTCAGGTTCCTCAAAGACAGTGTTAATGGACTGCTCCACGAAACATAAGTGTAACTCTGTGAGATGAATTCACATATCACCAAGAATTTTCTAAGAAAGCTTCTTTCTAGTTTTCATCTGTGTATAATTCCTTTGTCACCGTAAGCTTCATTGCGCTAAGCAGTATCCAATTGCAGATTTTCAGAAAACTGTGTTAGCAAACTGATCACTGAAGAGAAACGTGTAACTCCGTGAGTTGCATTCACACATGGCAATGCATTTTCTCAGAAGGCTTCTTTCCAGTTTTCATCTGACGATATTTCCTTTTTCACCATAGAGTTCAATGAGCTCCCAAATATCGCTTTGCAGAATCCGCGATAACAGTGTCAGCAAACTGTTCCAAGAAGGAAAGTGTGCAACTCTGTGTGATGAAGTCACACATCAGAAAACAATCTCTCAGCAAGCTTCTTTCTAGTTATTATCTGAGGATATTTCCTTTTTCACTATGGGCCCCGATGGGTTCCAAAATATCACTTTGCAGAATCCACCACAACAGAGTTAGCAAACTCTTCCAAGAAGGGGATGGTGGAACTCTGTGTGATGAAGTCACATATGAGAAAGCAATCTCTCAGAAAGCTTCTCGCTAGTTTTTATGTGAGGATATTTCCTTTTTCACCATGGTCCCCTCTGGGCTCCCAAATATGACTTTGCAAAATCCACGAAAACAGTGTTAGAAAACGGTTCCAAGAAGGGAAGGATGGAACTCTATGTGATGAAGTCACACATCCGAAAGCAATCTCTCAGAAAGCTTCTCTCTAGTTATTATCTGAACATTTTTCCTTTTTCATCATGGACCATTAAGGGCGCCCAAATATCACTTGGCAGAATGCAAGACAACAGTGTTAACAAACCGTTCCAAGAAGGGAAGTGTGGAACTCTGTGTGTTGAAGTCACACATCAAAAGCAATGTCTCCGAAAGCTTTTTTCTAGTTATTATTTGAGGATTTTTCCTTTTTCAGTATGGGCCCCTAGGGGCTCTCAAATATCACCTTGCGTATTCAAGAAAAAGAGTGTTAGCAAAGTGCTTCCTGAGGTTTAAGTTGAAACTCTGTGACATGAATTCACAGATCAAAAGGCAATTTCTCAGAAAGCTTCTTTCATGTTTTGAATTGATGATATTTCCTTTATTAATGTAGGCCTGAATGCGATCCAAAGAAGCCCTTCTCAGGTTCCTCAAAGACAGTGTTAATGGACTGCTCCATGAAACATAAGTGTAACTTTGTGAGATGAATTCACACATCACCAAGAAGGTTCTAAGAAAGCTTCTTTCTTGTTTTCATCTGAGGATATTTCCTTTGTCACCGTAACCTTCATTGCACTAAGTATCTAATTGCAGATTTCCAGAAAACTTTGTTAGCAAACTGATCACTGAAGAGAAAAGTGTAACTCTGTGAGTTTCATTCACACATGGCAATGCAGTTTTCAGAAGGCTTCTTTCCAGGTTTGATCTGAGGATATTTCCTTTTTCACCATAGCCCTCAATGAGCTCCCAAATACCAAGATGCAAAATCCACGACAACAGGTTTAGCAAACTGTTCCAAGAAGGAAAGGGTGAAACTCTGTGTGATGAAGCCACACATCAGAAAGCAATCTCTCAGAATGCTTTTCTCTAGTTATTACGTGAGGATATTTTCTTTTTTAACAATGGGGACCTCCGGGCTCCCAAATATCACTTTGCAGAATCCAAGACAACAGTGTTAGTATACTGTTCCAAGAAGGGAAGGGTGGAACTCTGTGTGATGAAGTCACACACCAGAAAGCAATCTCTCACAAAGCTTCTCTCTAGTCATCATGTGAGGATATTTCCTTTTACACCATGGGAACTTATGTGCTACCAAATATCACTTTGTAGAATCCACGACAACAGTGCTAGCAAACTGTTCCAAGAAGGGAAGGGTGGAAGTCTGTTTGATGAAGTCACACATCAGAAAGCTCTCTCTCAGATTGTTTCTCTCTAGTTATTATCTGAGAATATTTCCTTTTTCACCATGGGCCCCTATGTGATCCCAAATATCACTTTGCAGATTCCACGAAAAGAGTTTAAGCAAACTGCTTCCTGAGGTATAAGGTGTAACTGTGTGAGATGAATTCACAGATCAGAAAGAAGTTTCTCAGAAAGCTTCTTCCACATTTTCAACTGATGATTTTTCCTTTAGAAGCATAGGCCTCAATGCGATACAAGGAAGCCCTATTCAGGTTCCTCAAAGACAGTGTTAATAGACTGCTCCACGAAACATAAGTGTAACTGTGTGAGATGAATTCAAACATCAACAAGAAGTTTCTACGAAAACTTCTTTGTAGTTTTAATCTGAGGATATTTCCTTTGTCACCGTAACCTTCATTGCGTTAAGAAGTATCCCATGGCAGACTTCCAGAAATCTTTGCTAGCAAACTGATCACTGAAGAGAAACGTGTAACTATGTGAGTTGCATTCACACATGGCAATGCAGTTTCTCAGAAGGCTTCTTTCCAGTTTTGATCTGAGGATATTTCCTTTTTCACCGTAGCCATCAATGAGGTCCCAAATATCATTTTGCATAATTCGCGACAACAGTGTTAGCAAACTGTTCCAAGAAGGGAAGGGTGGAACTCTGTGTGATGAAGTCACACATCAGAAAGCAAAATGTCAGAAAGCTTCTCTTCAGTTATTATGTGAGGATGTTTCCTTTTTCAACATGGACCCCTATGGGCTCCCAAATATCACCTTGCAGAATCCACGACAACAATGTTAGCAAACTGTTCCAGGAAGGGAAGAATGTTACTCTGTGTGATGAAGTCACACATCAGAAAGTAAACTCACAGAAAGCTTCCCTCTAGTTATTATGTGAGGACATTTCCTTATTCACCATGGGCCCCTAGGGCTCCCAAATATCACTTTGCAGATTCGATGAAAAGAGTGTTAGCAAACTGCTTCCTGAGGTCTAAGTTGTTACTCTCTGAGTTGAATTCACAGATCAGAAAGAAGTTTCTCAGAATTTTTCTTTCACGTTTTGAACTGATGATATTTCCTTTATCCGCGTAGGCCTCAATACGTTCCGAAGTAGCACTTCTCAGGTTCCTCAAGGAAAGTGTTAATGGACTGCTCCATGAAACAGAAGTGTAACTCTGTGAGATGAATTCACACATCACCAGGAAGTTTCTAGGAAACCTTCTTTCTAGTTTTCATCTGAGGATATATCCTTTGTCACAGTAAGATTTATTGTGCTAAGAAGTATCCCATTGCAGATTTCCAGAAAACTGTGTTAGTAAACTGATCAGTGAAGAGAAATGTGTAACTCTGTGAGTTGCATTCACACATATCAATGCAGTTTCTCATAAGGCTTCTTTCCAGTTTTGATCTGACCATATTTCCTTTGTCACCTTAACCCTCACTGAGCTCCCAAATACCAGTTTGCAAAATCCACGACAACAGTCTTAGCAAACTGTTCCAAGAAGAGAAGGGGGGAACTCTGTGTGATGAGGTCACACATCAGAAAGCAATCTCTCAGAAAATTTCTCTCTAGTTATTATCTGAGGATATTTCCTTTTTCACCATGGGCCCGTTTTTGCTCCAAAACATCACTTTACAGAATCCACGACAACAGTGTTAGTAAACTGTTCCAAGAAGGGAAGGGTGGAAGTCTGTGTAATGAAGTCACACATCAGAAAGCAATCTCTCAAAAGCTTCTCTCTAGTTCTTAACTGAGGAGATTTCCTATTTCACCATGGGCCCCTAGGGCTCCTAACTATCACTTTTCAGATTCCACGAAAGAGTGTTCGCAAACTGCTTCCTGAGGTCTAAGTTGTAACTCTGTGAGATGAATTCACAGGTCAGAAAGAAGCTTCTCAGAAATCTTCTTTCACGTTTGAACTGATGATATTTCCTTTATCAGCGTAGGCCTCAATACGATCCAAAGAAGCACTTCTCAGGTTCCTCAAAGACAGTGTTAACGGACTGCTCCATGAAACATAAGTGTATCTCTGTGAGATGAATTCACACATCACCATGAAGTTTTTAAGAAATCTTCTTCTGTAGTTTTCATCTGAGGATATTTCCTTTGTCACCGTAAGATTCATTGCACTAAGAAGTATATAATTGCAGATTTCCAGAAAACTGTGTTAAGAATCTGATCACTGAACAGAAACGTGTAACTCTGTGAGTTGCGTTCACACATGGCAATGCAGTTTATAAGAAGACTTCTTTCCAGTTTTGATCTGAGGATATTTCCTCTTTCACCATAGCCCTCAATGAGCTCCCAAATATCACTTTGTAGAATCCACGACAACAGCGTTAGCAAACTGTTCCAAAAAGGGAAGGGTGGAACTCTGTGTGATGCAGTCACACATTAGAAAGCAATCTCTCAGAAAGGTTGTCTGTATTTCTTATGTGAGGATAATTCCTTTTTTACCATGGGACCCTAAGGGATCCCTAATATCACTTTGCAGATTCCACAAAAAGAGTGTTAGCAAACTGCATCCTCAGGTCTAACTTGTAACTCTGTGTGATGAATTCAAGATCAGAAAGAGGTTTCTCAGAAAGCTTCTTTCACGTTTTGAACTGATGATATTTCCTTTATCAGCGTAGGCCTCAATACAATCCAAGAAGCCCTTCCCAGGTTCCTCAAAGAGGGTGTTAATGGACTGCTCCACGAAACATAAGTGTCACTCTGTGAGATGAATTCACCCATCACCAAGAAGTTTCTAAGAAAGCTCCTTTCTGGCTTTCATCTGACGATATTTCCTTTGTCACCGAAAGCTTCATTGCGCTAAGCAGTATCTCATTGCAGATTTCCAGAAAACTTTGTTAGCAAACTGATCACTGAAGAGAAATGTGTAACTCTGTGAGTTGCATTCACACATGGCAATACAGTTTGCAGAAGGTTTCTTTCCAGTTTAGATCTGAGGATATTTCCTTTTTCACCATAGCCCTCAATGAGCTCCCAAATATCACTTTGCGGAATCCACGACAACAGTGTTAGCAAACTGTTCCAAGTAGGGAAGTTTGGAACTCTGTGTGATGAAGTCACACATCAGAAAACAGTCTCTCAGAATGCTTCTCTCTAGTTATTATCTGAGGATATTTACTTTTTCACCATGATCCCCTATGCCGTCCTAAATATCACTTTGCAGATTCCACAAAAAGAGTGTTAGCAAACTGCTTCCTGAGGTCTAAGTTGTACTTCGGTGAGATAAATTCACAGATCAGAAAGAAGTTTCTCAAAAAGCTTCTTTCAATTTTGAACTGATGATACTTCCTTTATCAGCGTAGGCTTCAATACGATCCAAAGAAGCCCTTCTCAGTTTCCCGAAAGACAGAAATAATGGAACGCTCCATGAAATAAAATTGTAACTCTGTTAGACGAATTCAGACATCACCAAGAAGTTTCTAAGAAAGATTCTTTCTAGTTTTCATCTGAGGATATTTCCTTCGTCACCATAAGCTTCATTGCGCTAAGAAGTATCCCATTGCAGATTTCCAGAAAACTGTGTTAGCAAACTGTTCACTGAAGAGAAAGGTGTAGCTCTGTGAGATGCATTCACACATGACAATGCAGTTTCTCAGAAGGCTTCTCTCTAGTTATTATGTGAGGATATCTCCTTTTTCACCATGGCCCCTTATGGGCTCCCAAATATCACTTTGTAGAATCAAACGACAACAGTGTTAGCAAACTGTTCCAAGAAGGGAAGGGTGGAACTCTGTGTGATGAAGTCACACATCAGAAAGAAATCGCTCAGAAAACTTCTCTCTGGTTATCAAGTGAGGATATTTTCTTTTTCACCATGGGCCCCTATGTGCTCCCAAGTATCACGTTGCAGAATACACGACAACAGTGTCAGCAAATTGTTCCAAAAAGCGAAGGGTGGAATGCTGTGTGATGCACTCACACATCAGAAAGCAATCTCTCAGAAAGGTTCTCAGTATTTCTTATGTGAGGATAATTTCTTTTTCACAATGGGCCCCTATGGGCGCCCAAGTATCACTTTGCAGGATCCACGAAAAGAGTGATAGCAAACTGCATCCTCAGGTCTAAGTTGTAACTCTGTGAGATGAATTCACAGATCAGAAAGAGGTTTCTCAGAAAGCTTCTTTCACGTTTTGAACTGATGATATTTCCTTTATCAGTGTAGGCCTCAATACGATCCAAAGAAGCCCTTCTCAGGTTCTCAGAAACAGTGTTAATGGACTGCTCCACGAAACATAAGTGTAACTCTGTGAGATATATTCAAACATCACAAGAAATTTCTAAGAAACCTTCTTTCTAGTTTTGATCTGAAGGTATTTGCTTTGTCACCGTAAGCTTCATTGGGCTAAGAAGTATCTAATTGCAGATATCCAGAAAACTGTGTTAGCAAACTGATCACCGAAGAGAAACGTGTAACTCTGTGTGTTGCATTCACACATGGCAATGCAGTTTCTCAGAAGGCTTCTTTCCAGTTTTGATCGGAGGATATTTCCTTTTACGCCATAGCCCTCAAAGAGCTGCCAAATATCACTTCGCAGAATCCACGACAACAGTGTTAGAAAACTGTTCCAAGAATGGAAGGGTGGAACTCTTTGTGATGAAGTCACACATCAGAAAGCAATCTCTCAGAAAGCTTCTCTCTAGTTTTTATGTGAGGATATTTCCTTTTTCACCATGGGCCCCTATGTGCTCTCAAATATCACTCTGCATATTCCACCACAACAGTGTTAGCAAACTGTTCCAAGAAGGGACGGGTGGAACTCTGTGTGATGAAGTCACACATCAGAAAGCAATCTCTCAGAAAGCTTCCCTCTGGTTATTTTGGGAGGATATTTCCTTTTACACCATGGGAATCCTATGGGCTCACAAATATCACTTTGCAGATTCCATGAAAAGAGTGTTAGCAAACTCCTTCCTGAGCTCTAAGTTGTAACTCTGTGAGATGAATTCACAGATCAGAAAGAAGATTCTCAAAAAGTTCCCTCACGTTTTGAATTGATGATATTTCTTTTTCAACATAGGCCTCACTACGATCCAAAGAAGCCCTTCTCAGTTTCCTTAAAGACAGTGTCAGTGGACTGCTCCACGAAACATAAGTGTAGGTCTGTGAGATGAATTCACACATCACCAAGAAGTTTCTAAGAAAGCTTCTTTCTAGTTTTCATCTGAGGATATTTCCTTGTCACAGTCAGCGTCGTTGCGCTAAGAAGTATCTAATTGTAGATTTCCCGAAAACGTTGTTAGCAAACTGATCAATGAAGAGAAAAGTGTAACTCTGTGAGTTGCATCCACACATGGGAATGCAGTTTCTCAGAAGGCTTCTTTCCAGTTTTGATCTGAGTATATTTTCTTTCTCACCGTAGCCCTCAATGAGCTCCCAAATATTAAGTTGCAGAATCCACGACAACAATTTTAGTAAACTGTTCCAAGAAGGAAAGGGTGAAACACTGTGTGATGAAGCCACACATCAGAAATCAATCCCTCAGAAAGCTTCTCTCTAGTTATTATGTGAGGATATTTTCTTTTTCACCATGGGCCCCTCTGGGCTCCTAAATATCACATTGTAGAATCCAAGACAACAGGGTTAGCAAAGTGTTCCAAGACGGGAAGTGTGGAACTCTGTGTGATGAAGTCACACATCAGAAAGCAATCTTGCAGAAAGCTTCTCTCTTCTTATTATGTGAAGATATTTCCTTTTTCACGAAGGGCCCCCTTAGGCTCCCAAATATCACTTTGCAGAATCCACGACAACAGTGTTAGCAAACTGTTCCAAGAAGGGAAGGGTGGAACTCTGTGTGATGCAGTCACACAAAAAATGTAATCTCTCAGAAAGCTTCCCTTTACTTATTATCTGGGGATATTTCCTTATTCACCATGGCCTACTATGTACTCCCTAATATCACTTTGCACATTCCACGAAAACACTGTTAGCAAACTGATTCCATAGGTCTAAGTTGTAACAATTTTAGATGAATTGACAGAAGAGAAGAAAGTTGCTCAGAAAGCTTCTTTCACATTTTCAACTGATGATATTTCCTTTATTAGTGTAGGCCTCAGTACGATCCAAAGAAGCCCTTCTCTGGTTCCTCAAAGACAGTGTTAATGGATTGCTCGACGAAACAGAAGACTAAATCTGTGAGGTGAATTCACACATCATCAAGAATTTTCTAAGAAAGATTCTTTTTGTTTTCATCTGAAGTTAATTCGTTTGTCAACGTAAGCTTCATTGCACTAAGATGTATCTAATTGCAGATTAACAGAAAACTGTGTTAGCAAACTGATCACTGAAGAGAAACGTGTAACTCTGTGAGTTGCATTCACACATGGCAATACAGTTTCTCAGAAGGCTTCTTTCCAGCTTTGATCTGAGGATATTTCCTTTTTCACCTTAGCCCACAAAGAGCTCCCAAATATCACTTTGCAGAATCCACGACAACAGTGTTAGCAAACTGTTCCAAGAAGGGAATAGTGGAACTCTATATGCTGAAGTCACACCTCAGAAAACAATCTCTCAGAAAGCATCTCTCTCTTTCTTATCTGTGGATATTTCCTTTTTCACCATGGGCCCCTATGCGCTCCCAAATATCACTTTGCAGATTCCACGAAAAGAGTGTTAGGAAACTGATTCCTGAGGTCTAAGTTGTAACTCTGTGAGATGAATTCACAGATCAGAAAGAAGTTTCTCAGAAAACTTCTTTCAAGTTTTGAACTGATGATATTTTCTTTATCAGCGTAGGCCTCAATGCGATCCAAAGAAGCCCTTCTCCGGTTCCTCAAAGACAGTGTTAATGGACTGCTCCATGAATCATAAGTGTAACTCTGTGAGATGAATTCACACATCACCAAGAAGTTTCCAAGAAAGCTTCTTTCTAGTTTTCATCTGAGGATATTTCTTTTCTCATCGTAAGCTTCATTGCGCTAAGATCCCATTGCAGATTTCCAGAAAACTCTGTTAGCAAATTGATCACTGAGGAGAAACATGTAACTCTGTGAGTTGTATTCACACATGGCAATGCAGTTTGTCAGAAGGCTTCTTTCCTGTTTTGATCCGAGGATATTTACTTTTTGACCATAGTCCTCAACGATTTCACAAATATCACTTTGCAAAATCCACGACAACAGTCTTAGCAAAGTGTTCCAAGAAGGGAAGAGTGGAACTCTGTGTGATGAGGTCACAAATGAGAAAGCAATCTCTTGAACGCTTCTCTCTAGTTATTATGTGAGGGTATTTCCTTTTGCACCATTTTCCCCGTGGGCTCCCAAATATCACTTGGCAGATTCCACAAAAAGACTGTTAGCAAACTGCTTCCTGAGGGCTGAGGTGTAACACTGTGAGATAAATTAACAGAACAGAAAGCAGTTTCTCAAAAAGTTTCTTTGACAATTTGAACTGATGATATTTCCTTTATCAGTGTAGGCCTCAATACGATCCAAAGAAGCCCTTCTCAGGTTCCTCAAAGACAGCATTAATGGACTGCTCCACGACACATAAGTGTAACTCTGTGAGATGAATTCACACATCACCAAGAAGTTTCTAAGAAAGTTTCTTTCTAGTTTTCATCTGAGGATATTTCCTTCATCTTCATAAGCTTCATTGCTCTAAGAAGTATCCCACTGCAGATTACCAGAAAACTTTGTTAGCAAACTGATCACAGAAGAGAAACGTGTAACTCTGTGAGTTACATTCACACATGGTAATGCAGTTTCTCAGAAGGCTTCTTTCCAGTTTTGAAGTGAGGATATTTTCTTTTTCACCATAGCCCTCAATGAGCTCCCAAGTATCGTTTTGCAGGATCCACGACAACAGGGTTAGCAAACTGTTCCAAGAAGGGAAGGGTGGAGCTGTTTGTGATGAAGTCACACATCAGAACGCAATCTCTCAGAAAACTTCTCTCTAGTTATTATGTGAGGATATTTCCTTTTACTCCTTGGGCCCCTATGAGCTCCCAAATATCACTTTGCAGATTCCACGAAAAGAGGGTTAGCACACTGCTTCCTGAGGTCTAAGGTGTAACACTGTGAGATGAATTCACAGATCAGAACCAAGTTCCTCAGAAAGCTTCTTTCACGTTTTGAACTGACGATAATTCCTTTATCATCGTAGGCCTCAATGCTATCCAAAGAAGCCTTTCTCAGGATCTTCAAAGACAGTGTTAATGGATTGATCCACAAAACATAAGTGTAACTCTGGGGGATGAATTCACACATCACCAAGAAGTTTCTGAGAAAGCTTCTTTGTAGTTTTCCTCTGAGGATACTTCGTTTGTCATCGTAAGCTTCATTGTGCTTAGAAGTATCCCATTGCCGATTTCCAGAAAACTTTGTTACCAAAGTAATCTCTGAAGAGAAAAGTGTAAATCTGTGAGTTGCATTCACACATGGTAATGCAGTTTCTCAGAAGGCTTCTTTCCAGTTTTGATCTGAGGTTCTTTCCTTTTTCACCATAGCCCTCAATGAGATCCCAATATCACTTTGCAGAATCCACGACAACAGTGTTAGCAAACTGTTCCAAGAAGGGAAGGGTGGAACTCTGTGTGATGAAGTCACACATCAGAAAGCAATCTCTCAGAATGCTTCTCTCTAGATATTATCTGTGGATATTTCCTTTTTCACCATATCCCCCTATGGGTTCCCAAATATCACTTTGCAGAATGAACGACAACAGTGTTAGCCAAATGTTCCAGGAAGGGAAGTGTGGAATTCTGTGTAATAAAGTCACACATCAGAAAGCAATCTCTCGGAAAGCTTCCTCTAGTTATTATCTGAGGATATTTCCTTTTTCACCCTGGGCCCCTATGGGCTCCCAAATATCACTTTGCAGATTCCATGAAAACAGTGTTAACAAACTGCTTCCTGAGGTCTAAGTTGTAACTCTGTGGGATGAATTCACAGATTAGAAAGAAGAATCTCAGACAGCTTTTTTCAACTTTTGAATTGATGATATTTCCTTTATCAGCGTAGGCCTCAAAAAGATCCAAAGAAGCCCTTCTCAGGTTCCTCAAAGACAGTGCTAATGGACTGCTCCACGAAACATAAGTGTAACTCTGTGAGATGAATTCACACATCACCAAGAAGTTCCTAGGAAAGCTTCCTTCTAGTTTTCATCTGAGGACATTTCCTTTGCACCGTGAGCTTCATTGCACTAAGATGTATCTAATTGCAGATTTCCAGAAAGATTTTTTAGCAAACTGATCACTGAAGAGAAAGTGTAACTCTGTGAGTTGCATTCACACATGGCAATGCAGTTTCTCAGAAGGCTTCTTTCCTGTTTTGATCAGTGGATATTTCCTTTTTCACCATGTTCCCCTATGGGCTCCCAAATATCACTTTGCAGAATCCACGACAACAGTGTTAGCAAAATGTTCCAGGAAGGGAAGGGTGGAACTCTGTGTGATGAAGTAACACATCAGAAACCAATCTCTCCGAAAGCTTCTCTCTAGTTATTATGTGAGAATATTTCATTTTTCACCATGGGCCCCTATGGGCTCCGAAATATCACTTTGCAGATTCCACGAAAAGAGTGGTAGCATACTGCTTCCTGAGGTCTAAGTTGTAAGTCTGTGAGACGAATTTACAGATCAGAAAGAAGATTCTCAGAAAGTTACTTTCACTTTTCGAACTGATGATATTTCCTTTATCAGCGTACGGCTCAAAACGATCCAAAGAAGCCCTTCTCAGGTTACTCAAAGACAGTGTTAATGGACTGCTCCATGAAAGAGAAATGTAACTCTGTGAGATGAATTCACACATCACCAAGAAGTTCCTAAGCTTACTTCTATTTTCCATCTGTCGACATATCTTATGTCACCGAGAGCTTCATTGGGCTAAGATGGATCTAATTCCAGATTTCCAGAAAACTGTGTTAACAAACACACTAATGAAGGGAAACGTGTAACTCTGTGAGTTGCATTCACACATGGCAATGCAATTTCTCACAAGGCATCTTTCCTGTTTTGATCTGAGGATATTCCTTTTTCACCATGTTCCCCTGTGGGCTCCCAAATATCACTTTGCAGAATCCACAACAACAGTGTTAGCAAACTGTTCCAAGAAGGGAACGTTGGAACTCTGTGTGATGAAGTCACACATCAGAAAGCAATCTCTCAGAAAACTTCTCTCTAGTTATTGTGTGAGGATATTTACTTTTACTCCTGGACCCCTAAGGGCACCCAAATATCACTTTGGAGATTCCACAAAAAGAGGGTTAGCACACTGCTTCCTGAGGTGTATGGTGTAACTCTGTGAGATGAATTCACAGATCAGAAGGAAGTTCCTCAGATAGCTTCTTTCACTTTTTCAACTGATGATAATTCCTTTATCAGCGTAGGCCTCAATGCGATCAAATGAAACGTTTCTCAGGTTCCTCAAAGACAGTGTTAATGGACTGCTCCACGAAACATAAGTGTAACTCTGTGAGACGAATTCACACATCATCAAGAAGTTTCTAAGAAAGATTCTTTGTAGTTTTCCTCTGAGGATACTTCCTTTGTCACTGTAAGCTTCATTGTGCTTAGAAGTATCCCATTGCCGATTTCCAGAAAATTTGTTAACAAACGGATCCCTGAAGAGAAAAGTGTAACTCTGTGATTTGCATTCACACATGGCCATGCAGTTTCTCAAAAGGCTTCTTTCAAGTTTTGATCTGAGGATATTTCCTTTTTCACCATAACCCTCAATGAGCTCCCAAATATCACTTTGCAGAATCCACGACAACAGTGTTAGCAAACTGTTCCGAAAAGGGAAGGGTGGAACTCTGTGTGATGAAGTCACACATCAGAAAGCAATCTGTCAGAAACCTTCTCTCTAGTTATTATCTGAGGATATTTCCTTTTTCACCATGTTCCCCTATGGGCTACCAAATATCACTTTACCGAATGAACGACAACAGTGTTAGCAAAATGTTCCAGGAAGGGAAGTGTGGAACTCTGTGTTATGAAGTCACACACCTGAAAGCAATCTCTCAGAAAGCTTCTCTCTAGTTATTATGTGATGATATTTCCTTTTTCACGTTGGCCCCTACATGCTCCCAAATATAACTTTGTAGATTCCACGAAAAGAGTGTTAGCAAACGGCTTCCTGAGGTCTAAGTTGGAACTCTGTAAGATGAATTCACAGATCAGAAAGAAGCTTCTCTGAAAGCTTCTTTCACGTTTTGAACTGATGATATTTCCTTTATCAGCTTAGGCCTCAATGCGATCCACAGAAGCCCTTCTCAGGTTCCTCAGAGACAGTGTTAATGGAGTACTCCAGGAAACATAAGTGTAATTCTGTGAGATGAATTCACATATCGCTGAGAAGTTTCTACGAAAGCTTTCTAGTTTTCATCTGAGGATATTTCCTTTGTCAACGTAAGCTTCATTGCAGTAAGAAGTATCTAATTGCAGATTTCCAGAAAACTGTGTTAGCAAACTGATCACTGAAAAGAAACGTGTATCTCTGTGAGATGCATTCACACATGGCAATGTAGTTTCTCAGAAGGCTTCTCTCCAGTTTTTATATGAGGATATTTCCTTTTTCACCATAGCCCTCAAGGAGCTCCCAAATATCACCTTGCAGATTCCACGACAACAGTGTTTGCAAACTGTTCCAAGAAGGGAAGTGTGGAACTCTGTGTGATGAAATCACACATCAGAAAGCAATCTCTCAGAAAGCTTCTCTCTAGTTATTATCGGAGGATATTTCCTTTTTCACCATAGCCCTCAATGAGTTCCCAAATATCACTTTGGGAATCCACGACAACAGTGTTAGCAAACTGTTCCATGTAGGGAAGTTTGGAACTCTATGTGATGAAGTCACACATCAGAAAGCATCTCTCAGAAAGCTTCTCTCTGGTTATTATCCGAGGATTTTTCCTTTTTCACCATGGGCCCCTATGCGCTCCCAAATATCACTTTGCAGATTCCACGAAAAGAGTGATAGCAAACTGCTTCCTGAGGTCTAAGTTGTACTTCGGTGAGATGAATTCACAGATCAGAAAGAAGTTTCTCAAAAAGCTTCTTTCACGTTTTGAACTGATGATATTTCCTTTATCAGCGTAGGCCTCAATATGATCCAAAGAAGCCCTTCTCAGGTTCCTCAAAGACAATGGTAATGGAATGCTCCATGAAATATAATTGTAACTCGTGAGACGAATTCACACATCACCGAGAGTTCCTAAAAAGCTTCTTTCTAGTTTTTCATCTGAGGATATTTCCATCATCACCATAAGTTTCAATGCGCTATGAAGTATCCCATTGCAGATTTCCAGAAAACTGTGTTAGCAAACTGATCCCTGAAGAGAAAAGTGTAACTCTGTGAGTTGCATTCAGTCATGGCAATGCAGTTTCTCAGAAGGCTTCTTCCAGTTTTGATCTGAGGATATTTCCTTTTTCACCATAGCCCTCAATGAGCTCCCAAATATCACT
>NC_044569.1:19434598-19447805 GCF_007565055.1 Rhinopithecus roxellana
AAGTTTTCTCAGAAATCTTCTTTCACTTTTGAACTGATGATATTCCTCTATCAGCGTAGGCCTCTATACGATCCGAGAGAAGCCCTTCTCAGGTTCCTAAAAGACAGTGTTAATGGACTGCTCCACAAGAAAGATAAGTGGGTCCGTGGATGAATTCACACACATCAAGAAGTTTCTAAGAAAGCTTCTTGCTAGTTTTCATCTGAGGATACTTCCTTTGTCACCAGAAGCTTCATTGCGCTAAGAAGTATCCCATTGCAGATTTCCAGAAAACTATGTTAGCAACTGATCACTGAAGAGGAACGTGTAATTCTGTGAGGTGAATTCGCACATGGCAATGCATTTTCTCAGAAGGCTTCCTTTCAGTTTTAATCTGAGGATATTTCCTTTTTCACCATAGCCCTCAAAGAGCTCCCAAATATCACGTTGCAGAATCCACGACAACAGTGTTAGCAAACTGTTCCAAGAAGGGAAATGTGGAACTCTGTGTGATGCGGTCACACATCAGAAAGCAATCTCTCTGAAAGCTTCACTCTAGTTATTATGTGAGGATATTTCCTTTTTCATCATGTGCCCCTATGGGCTCCCAAATATCACTTTGCAGAATCCACCACAAGAGTTGTACCAAACTGTACCAAGAACGGAAGGGTGGAATTCTGTGTGATGAAGTCACACATCAGAAAGCAATCTCTCAGAAAGCTTCTCTCTAGTTATTATCTGAGGATATTTCCTTTTCCACCGTGGGCCCCTATGGGTTCCCAAATACCACTTTGCAGATTCCTCGAAAGGAGTGTTAGCAAAATGCTTCCTGAGATATAAGATGTAACACTGCTTGATGAATTCACAGCTCAGAAGTGAATTTCTCAGAAAGTTTCTCACGCTTTGTGCTGATGGTATCTCCTTTACCAGCGTAGGCCTCAATATGATCCAAAGAAGCCCTTTTCAGGTTCCTCAAAAACAGTGTTAATGGACTGCTCCACGAAACATAAGTGTAACTCTGTGAGATGATTTCACACATCACGAAGAAGTTTCTAAGAACGCTTCTTTCAGGTTTTCATCTGAGGATATTTCCTCTCTCACCGTAAGCTTTACTGCACTAAGAGGTATTCCCCTGCAGATTTCCACAAAACTGTGTTACCAAACTGATCACTGAGAAGAAACGTGTAACTCTCTAAGTTGCATTCACACATTGCAATGCGCTTTCTCAGAAGGCTTCTTTCCAGTTTTGATCTCAGGATATTTCCTTTTTCACCATAGACCTCAATGAGCTCCCAAATATCACTTTGCAGAATCCACGACAACAGTGTTAGCAAACTGTTCCAAGAAGGGAAGGGTGGAACTCTGTGTGATGAAGTCACACATCAGAAAGGAAACTCTCAGAAAGCTTCTGTCTAGTTATTATGTGAGGATATTTCCATTTCACCATGGGCCCCTATGGGCTCCCAAATATCACTTTGCAGAATCCACGACAACAGTGTTAGCAAACAGTTCCAAGAAGAAAAACGTGGAACTCTGTGTGATGAAGTCACACATCAGAAAGCAATCTCATAGAAAGCTTCCCTCTAGTTATTATTTGAGGATATTTCCTTTTTCAACATGGGCCCCTATGGGCTCCCAAATATCACGTTGCAGATTTCCACGAAAAGAGGGTTAGGAAACTGCTTCCTGAATTCTAAGTTGTAACTCTGTGAAATGAATTCACAGATCAGAAAGAAGGTTCTCAGAAAGTTTCTTTAACGTTTTGAACTGTTGATATTTCCTTTATCACCGTAGGCCTCAATATGATCCAAAGAAGCCCTTCTCAGGTTGCTCAAAGACAGTGTTAACGGACTGCTCCATGAAATATAATTGTAACTCGGTGAGATGAATTCACACATCACCAAGAAGTTTTTTAGAAAGCTTCTGTCTAGTTTTTATCCGAGGATATTTCCTTTGTCACCGTTAGCTTTATTGCACTAAGAAGTATCCCATTGCAGATTTCCAGAAAACCGTGTTAGCAAACTGATCACTGAAGAGAAACGTGTAACTCTGTGAGTTGCATTCACACATGGCAATGTAGTTTCTCAGAAGACTTCTTTCCCGTTTTGATCTGAGGATATTTCCTTTTTCACCATAGACATCATTGAGCTCCCAAATATCACTTTGTAGAATCCAAGACAACAGTGTCAGCAAACTGTTCCAAGAAGGGAAAGTTGGAACCCTGTGTGATGAAGTCACACATCAGATAGCAATCTATCAGAAAGCTTCCTTCTACTTATTACATGAGGATATTTCCTTTTTCACCATGGGACCCTATGAGCTCCCAAATATCACTTTGCAGAATTGACGACAACACTGTTAGCAAACTGTTCAAAGAAAGGAAGGGTGGAACTCTGTGTGATGAAGTCACACTTCAGAAAGCAATCCCTCAGAAAGCTTCTCTCTAGTTAGTCTTTGAGGATATTACCTTTTTCACCATGGTCCCCAATGGGGTCCCAAATATCACTTTGCAGAATCCACGACAACAGTGTTAGCAAACTGTTCCAAGAAGGGAAGGGTGGAAATCTGTGTAATGAATTCACACATCAGAAAGCAATCCCTCAGAAAGCTTCTCTCTAGTTAATATTTGAGGATATTTCCTTTTTCACCATGGGCCCCTATGGGCTCCCAAATATCACTTTGCAGATTCCACGAAAAGAGTTTTAGGTAACTGCTTCCTGAGGTCTAAGGTGTATCTCTGTGAGATGAATTCACAGATCAGAAAGAAGTTTCTCAGTAATATTCTTTCACGTTTTGAACTGATGATATTTACTTTTATTAGCGTACGCCTCAACACGATCCAAAGCCCTTCGTAGGTTCCTCAAAGACAGTGTTAATGGACTGCTGACGAAACATAAGTGTAACTCTGTGAGATGAGTTCACACATCACCAAGAATTTTCTAAGAAAGCTTCTTTCTAGTTTTCATCTGAGGATGTTTCCTTTCTCACCGTAAGCTTCATTGCGGCAAGAAGTATTTAATTGCAGATTTCCAGAACTCTGTGTTAGCAAACTGATCACTCAAGAGAAACGTGTAACTCTGTGAGTTGCATTCACACATGGCAATGCAGTTTCTCAGAAGGCTTCTTACCAGTTTTGATCTGAGGATATTTCCTTTTTCACCATAGCCCTCAATAAGCTCCCAAATATCACGTTGCAGAATCCTCGACATCAGTGTTAGCAAACTCTTCCCAGAAGGGAAGGGTGGAACTCGGTGTGATGAAGTACCACATCAGAAAACAATCTCTCAGAAAGCTTCTCTGTAGTTATTATGTGAGGATATTTCCTTTTTCATCATGGGCCCCTATAGGCGCCCAAATATCACTCTCTAGAACCCACTACAACAGTGTTAGCAAACTGTTCCAAAAAGGGCAGTGTGGAACTCTGTGTGATAAAGTCACACATCAGAAAGCAGTCTCTCAGAAAGCTTCTCTCTAGTTAGTATCTGAGGATATTTGGCTTTTCACCATGGGCCCCGATGGGCTACCAAATACCTTGTTTGCAGATTCCATGAAAAGATTGTTAGCAAACTTCTCCTGAGGTCTAAGTTGTAACTCTGTGAGGAGAACTCACAAATCAGAAAGAAGTTTCTCAGAAAGCTTCTTTCAAATTTTGAACTGATGATATTTCCTTTTTCAGCATAGGCCTCAATGCGATCCAAAGAAGCCATTCTCAGTTTCCTCAAAGACAGTGTTATTGGCTGCTCCACGAAACATAAGTGTACCTCGGTGAGATGAATTCACACATCACCGAGAAGTTTCTAAGAAAGCTTCTTTCTGGGATGGCCGAATAGGAACATCTCTATTCTCCAATTCTCCGTGTGAGCGACACAGAAGACCAGTGATTTCTGCATCTTCAACTGAGGTACTGGGGTCATCTCACTAGGGAGTGCCTGACAATGGGTGCTGGTCAGTTGCTGCAGCCTGGCCAGCGAGAGCTGAAGCAGGGCGAGGTATCGCCTCACCAGGGAAGTGCAAGGGGGAAGGGTATCCCTTTTCCGAGCCAGGGGAACTGAGACACACAACACCTGGAAAATCGGGTAACTCCCACCCCAATACCGTGCTCTAAGCAAACGGGCACACCAGAAGAATATATCCCTCACAAGGCCGGGAGGCTTCCACGACCACGGAGCCTCCCTCATTGTTAACACAGCAGTCTGCGGAGATTTAACCGGGAAGCAGCAGCTAGGCTGGGGGAGGGGCGCCCGCCGTTGCCGAGGCTTTAGTAGTTAAACAAAGCTGCTGGGAAGCTCGAACGGGGTGGAGCTCACAGCAGCTCAAGGAAACCTGCCTGTCTCTATAGACTCCACCTCTGGGGGCAGGGCTCAGCTAAAAAAACAACAGGGGAACCAACAGAGGCATGAGCAGACGCGAAGGACTCTGTCTGACAGCTTTGTAGAGAGCAGTGGATCTCCCAACACGGAGGTAGAGATCGGAAAACGGACAGACTGCCTGCTCAAGTGGGTCACTGACCCCTGAGTAGCCTCACTGGGAGACATCCCCCACTAGGGGCAGTCTGACACCCCACACCTCACAGGGTGGAATACACCCCTGAGAGGAAGCTTCCAAAGTAAGAATCAGACAGGTACACTCGCTGTTCAGCAATATTCTATCTTCTGCAACCTCTGCTGCTGATACCCAGGCTAACAGGGTCTGGAGGGGACCTCAAGCAATCTCCAACTGACCTACAGCTGAGGGTCCAGACTGTCAGAAGGAACACTATCAAACAGGAAGGACACCTATACCAAAACCCCATCAGTACGTCACCATCATCAAAGACCAGAGACAGATAAAACCACAAAGATGGGGAAAAAGCAGGGAAGAAAAGCTGGAAATTCAAAAAATAAGAGCGCATCTCCCATGCAAAGGAGCACAGCCCATCGCCAGTAACGGATCGAAGCTGTTCAGAGAATGACTTTGACGAGCTGAGAGAAGAAGGCTTCAGTCCATCAAACTTCTCAGAACTAAAAGAGGAATTACGTACCCAGCGAAAAGAAACTAAAAATCTTGAAAAAAGAGTGGAAGAATTGACAGCTAGACTAATTAATGCAGAGAAGTTCATAAACGAAATGAGAGAGATGAAAACCATGACACGAGAAATACGTGACAAATGCACAAGCTTCAGTAACCGACTCAATCAACTGGAAGAAAGAGTATCAGCGATTGAGGATCAAATGAATGAAATGAAGCAAGAAGCGAAACCAAAACAAAAAAGAAGAAAAAGAAATGAACAAAGCCTACAAGAAGTATGGGATTATATAAAAAGACCAAATCTACGTCTGATTTGGGTGCCTGAAAGTGAGGGGGAAAATGGAACCAAGTTGGAAAACACTCTTCAGGATATCATCCAGGAGAACTTCCCCATCCTAGTAGGGCAGGCCAACATTAAAGTTCAGGAAATACAGGGAACGCCACAAAGATACTCCTCGAGAAGAGCAACTCCAAGACACATAATTTCCAGATTCACCAAAGATGAAATGAAGGAAAAAATGTTAAGGGCAGCCAGAGAGAAAGATCGGGTTACCCACAAAGGGAAGCCCATCAGACTAACAGCAGATCTCTCGGCAGAAAATCTACAAGCCAGAAGAGAGTGGGGTCCAATATTCAACGTTCTTAAAGAAAAGAATTTTCAACCCAGAATTTCATATCCAGCCAAACTAAGTTTCATCAGTGAAGGAGAAAAAAGCCTTTACAGATAAGCAAATGCTTAGAGATTTTGTCACCACCAGGCCTGCCTTACAAGAGACCCTGAAAGAAGCCCTAAACATGGAAAGGAACAACCGGTACCAGCCATTGCAAAAACAGGCCAAAATGTAAAGACCATCGAGGCTAGGAAGAAACTGCATCAACTAACGATCAAAATAACCAGTTAATATCATAATGGCAGGATCAAGTTCACACATAACAATATTAACCTTAAATGTAAATGGACTAAATGCTCCAATTAAAAGACACAGACTGGCAAACTGGATAAAGAGTCAAGACCCATCAGTCTGCTGTATTCAGGAGACCCATCTCACATGCAGAGACATACATAGGCTCAAAATAAAGGGATGGAGGAAGATCTACCAAGCAAATGGAGAATAAAAAAAAGCAGGGGTTGCAATCCTAGTCTCTGATAAAACAGACTTGAAACCATCAAAGATCAAAAGAGACAAAGAAGGCCATTACATAATGGTAAAGGGATCAATTCAACAGGAAGAGCTAACTCTCCTAAATATATATGCACCCAATACAGGAGCACCCAGATTCATAAAGCAAGTCCTTAGAGAATTACAAAGAGACTTAGACTCCCATACAATAATAATGGGAGACTTCAACACTCCACTGTCAACATTAGACAGATCAACGAGACAGAAAGTTAACAAGGATATCCAGGAATTGAACTCATCTCTGCACCAAGCGGAAATAATAGACATCTAAGGAACTCTCCACCCCAAATCCACAGAATATACATTCTTCTCAGCACCACATCGCACTTATTACAAAATTGACCACATAATTGTAAGGAAAGCACTCCTCAGCAAATGTAAAAGAACAGAAATTATAACAAATTGTCTCTCAGACCACAGTGCAATCAAACTAGAACTCAGGACTAAGAAACTCAATCAAAACCGCTCAACTACATGGAAACTGAACAACCTGCTCCTGAATGACTACTGGGTACATAACCAAATGAAGGCAGAAATAAAGATATTCTTTGAAACCAAGGAGAACAAAGATACAACATACCAGAATCTCTGGGACACATTTAAAGCAGTGGGTAGAGGGAAATTTATAGCACTAAATGCCCACAAGAGAAAGCTGGAAAGATCTAAAATTGACACTCTAACATCACAATTAAAAGAACTAGAGAGGCAAGAGCAAACACATTCAAAAGCTAGCAGAAGGCAAGAAATAACTCAGATCAGAGCAGAACTGAAGGAGATAGAGACACAAAAAACCCTCCAAAAAATCAATGAATCCAGGAGTTGGTTTTTTGAAAAGATCAACAAAATTGACAGACCGCTAGCAAGACTAATAAAGAAGAAAAGAGAGAGGAATCAAATAGATGCAATAAAAAATGATAAAGGGGATATCACCACCCACCCCATAGAAACACAAACTACCATCAGAGAATACTATAAACACCTCTACACAAATCAACTAGAAAATCTAGAAGAAATGGATAATTTCCTGGACACTTACACTCTCCCAAGACTAAACCAGGAAGAAGTTGAATCCCTGAAGAGACCAATAGTAGGCTCTGAAATTGAGGCAACAATTAATAGCCTACCCACCAAAAAAAGTCCAGGACCAGATGGATTCACAGCTGAATTCTACCAGAGGTACAAGTAGGAGCTGGTACCATTCCTTTTGAAACTATTCTAATCAATAGAAAAAGAGAGAATCCTCCTGAACTACTTTATGAGGCCAACATCATCCTGATAGCAAAGCCTGGCAGAGACACAACAAAAAAAGAGAATTTTAGACCAATATCCCTGATGAACATCGATGCAAAAATCCTCAATAAAATACTGGCAAACCAGTTTCAGCAGCACATCCAAAAGCTTATCCACCATGATCAAGTGGGCTTCATCCCTGGGATGCAAGGCTGGTTCAACATTCGCAAATCAATAAACATAATCCAGCATATAAACACAACCAAACTCAAGAACCACTTGATTATCTCAATAGATGCAGAAAAGGCTTTGGACAAATTCAACAGCCCTTCATGCTAAAAATGCTCATTAAATTCGGTATTGATGGAACGTATCTCAAAATAATAAGAGCTATTTATGACAAACCTACAGCTAATATCATACTGAATGGGCAAAAACTGGAAAAATTCCCTTTGAAAACTGGTAAGAGACAGGGATGCCCTCTCTCACCACTCCTATTCAACATAGTGTTGGAAGTCCTGGCTAGGGCAATCAGGCAAGAGAAAGAAATCAAGGGTATTCAGTTAGGAAAAGAAGAAGTCAAATTGTCCCTGTATGCAGATGACATGATTGTATATTTAGAAAACCCCATCGTCTCAGCCCCAAATCTCCTTAAGCTGATAAGCAACTTCAGCAAAGTCTCAGGATACAAAATTAATGTGCAAAAATCACAAGCATTCTTATACACCAGTAACAGTCAAGCAGAGAGCCAAGTCAGGAATGAATTTCCATTCACAATTGCTTCAAAGAGAATAAAATACCTAGGAATCCAACTTACAAGGGATGTAAAGGACCTCTTCAAGGAGAACTACAAACCACTGCTCAGTGAAATCAAAGAGGACACAAACAAATGGAAGAACATACCATGCTCATGGATAGGAAGAATCAATATCGTGAAAATGGGCATACTGCCCAAGGTTATTTATAGATTCAATGCCATCCCCATCAAGCTACCAATGAGTTTCTTCACAGAATTGGAAAAAACTGGTTTAAAATTCATATGGAACCAAAAAAGAGCCCGCATTGCCAAGACAATCCTAAGTCAAAAGGACAAAGCTGGAGGCGTCACGCTACCTGACTTCAAACTGTACTACAAGGTTACAGTAACCAAAACAGCATGGTACTGGTTCGCAAACAGAGCTATAGACTAATGGAACAGAACAGAGGCCTTAGAAATAATACCACTCATCTACAGCCACCTGATCTTTGACAAACCTGAGAGAATCAAGAAATGGGGAAAGATTCCTATTTAATAAATGGTGCTGAGAAAATTGGCTAGCCATAAGTAGAAAGCAGAAACTGGATCCTTTCCTTATTCCTTAAACGAAGATTAATTTAAGATGGATTAGAGACTTAAATGTTAGACCTAATACAATAAAAACCCTGAAGAAAAACTAGGTAGTACCATTCAGGACATAGGCATGGGAAAGGACTTCATATCTAAAAGACCAAAAGCAACGGCAGCAAAACCCAAAAACCAAGAACTTTCTAAGAAAGTTTCTTTCTAGTTTTCGTCTGAGGATATTTCCTTTGTCACCGTAAGCTTCACTGAACTAAGAAGTATCCCATTGCAGATTTCCAGAAAACTGTGTTAGCAAACTGATCACTGAAGAGAAACTTGTAACTCTGTGAGTTGCATTCACAAATGGCAATGCAGTTTCTCAGAAGGCTTCTTTCCAGTTTTGATCTGAGGATACTTCCTTTTTCACCATAGCCCTCAATGAGCTCCCAAATATCACTTTGCAGAATCCACGATTAGAGTGTTAGCAAACTGTTCCAAAAATGGAAGGGTGGAACTCTGTATAATGAAGTCACACATCAGAAAGCAATCTCTCAGAAAGCTTCTGTCTAGTTATTATGTGAGGATATTTCCTTTTCACCATGGACCCCTATGGGCTCCCAAATATCACTTTACAGATTCCACGAAAATAGTGTTAGCAAACTGCTTGCTGAGGTCCAAGTTATATCTCTGTGAGATGAATGCACAGATCAGAAAGAAGTTTCTCAGAAAGCGTCTTTCACGTTTTGAACGGATGATATTTCCTTTATCAGCATAGGCCTCAATGCAATCCAAAGAAACTCTTCTCAGTTTCCTCAAAGACAGTGTTAATGGACTGCTCCACGAAACATAAGTGTAACTCTGTGAGATTAATTCACACTTCACCAAGAAGTTTCTAACAAAGCTTCCTTCAACTTTTCATCTGAGGATATTTCCTTTGTCACCATAAGCTTCATTGCGCTCAGAAGTATTTAATTGCAGATTTCCAGAAACTGTGTTAGCAAACTGATAACTGAAGAGAAACGTGTAACTCTCTGCGTTAGATTCACACATGACAGTGCAGTTTCTCAGAAGGCTTCTTTCCAGTTTTGATCTGAGGATATTTCCTTTTTCAAAATAGCTCGCAATGAGCTCACAAATATCACTTAGCAGACTCCACGACAACAGTGTTAGCAAACTGTTCCAAGAAGGGAAGGGTGGAACTCTGTGTGATGAAGTCTCACATCGGAAAGCAATCTCTCAGAAAGCTTCTCTCCAGTTATTATCTGAGGATATTTCCTTTTTCACCATGGGCCCTTATGGGCTCCCAAATATCACTTTGCGTATTCCACGAAAAGAGTGTTAGCAAACTGTTTCCTGAGGTCTAAGGAGTAACTCTGTGAGATGATTCACAGATTAGAAAGAAGTTTCTCAGAAAGCTTCTCTCACTTTTTGACCTGATGATATTTCCTTTATCAGCAAAGGCTTCAATGCGATCAAAAGAAGCCCTTCGCAGGTTCCCAAAGACAGTGTTACTGGACTGCACCACGAAAAATAAGTGTAACTCTGTGAGATGAATTCACACATCACCAAGCATTTTCTACAAAGGCTACTTTCTAGTTTTCATCTGAGGATATTTCCTTTGTCACTGTAAGCTTAATTGCGCTAAGAAGTATCCCATTGCAGAGTTCCAAAAAACTGTGTTAGCAAACTCAGCACTGAAGAGAAATGTGTAGCTCTGTGAGTTGCATTCACACATGGCAATGCAGTTTCGCAGAAGGCTAATTTCCAGTTTTGACTGAGGATATTTCCTTTTTCACCATAGCCCTCAATCGGCTCCCAAATATCACTTTGCAGAATCCACACAACAGTGTTAGCAAACTGTTCCAAGAATGGAAGGGTGGAACTCTGTGTGATGAAGTCACACATCAGAAAGCAATCTCTCCGAAAGTTTCTCTCGAGTTACTATGTGAGGATATTTCCTTTTTCACCATGGCCCCAATGGGCTCCGAAATATCACTTTGCAGATTCCACGAAAAAAGTGTTAGCAAACTGCTTCTGAGGTCTAAGGAGTAACTCCGTGAGATGAATTCACAGATCGGAAAGAAGTTTCTCAGAATGCGTCTTTCACCTTTTCAACTGATGATATTTACTTTACCAGCGCAGGTCTCAATGCGATCCAAAGGAGTCCTTCTCAGGACCCTCAAAGACAGTGTTAATGGACTGCTCCACGAAACATAAGTGTAACTCTGTGAGATTAATTCATATATCACCAAGAAGTTTCAAGAAAGCTTCTTTCTACTTTTCATCTGAGGATATTTCCTTTGTCACTGAAAGCTTCATTGTGCTAAGAACTATACCATTGCAGATTTCCAGAAAACTTTGTTAGCAAACGGATCACTGAAGAGAAACGTGTAACTCTGTGAGTTGCATTCACACATGGCAATGCAGTTTCTCAGAAGGCTTCTTTCCAGTTTTGATCTGAGGATATTTACTTTTTCACCATGGAGCTCAATGAGCTCCCAAATATCCCTTTGCAGAATCCACGAAAACAGTGTTAGCAAACTGTTCCAGGAAGGCAAGGGTAGAACTCTGTGTGATGAATGCACAAATCCGAAAGAAATCTCTCAGAAAGATTCTCTCTAGTTATTATCTGAGGATATTTCCTTTTTCACCATGGACCCCTATGGACTCCCAAATATCACTTTGCAGATTCCACTATAAGAGTGTTAGCAAACTGCTTCCTGAGGAATAAGGTGTAAATCTGTGAGATGAAATCACAGATCAGAAAGAAGTTTTTCAGAAATCTTCTTTCACATTTTGAACTGATGATATTTCCTTTATCAGCGTAGGCCTCAATGCGATCCAACGAAGCCCTTCTCTGGTTCCTCAAAGACAGTGTTAATGTACTGCTCCACGAAACATAACTGTAACTCTGTGAGATGAATTCACACATCAGGAAGAAATTTCTAAAAAGCTTCTCTCTAGTTTTCCTCTGAGGATATTTCCTTTGTCACCTTAAGCTTCATTGCGCTAAGAAGTATCCCATGGCAGATTTCCAGAAATCTTTCTTAGCAAACTGATCACTGAAGAGGAACGTGTAAATATGTGAGTTGCATTCAACATGGCAATGCAGTTTCTCAGAAGGCTTCTTCCAGTTTTGATCTGAGGATATTTCCTTTTCACCATAGCCCTCAAAGAGCTCCCAAATATCACTTTGCAGTATCCACGACAACAGTGTTAGCCAACTGTTCCAAGAAGGGAAGGGTGGAAATCTGTGTAATGAAGTCACACATCAGAACGCAATCTCTCAGAAAGGTTCTCTCTAGTTATTATCTGAGGATATTTCCGTTTTCACCATGGGCCCCTATGGGCTCCCAAATATCACTTTGCAGATTCCACGAAACGAGTGTTAGCAAACTGCTTCCTGAGGTCTAAAGTGTAACTCTGTGAGATGAATTCACAGATAAGAAAGAAGTTTCTCAGAAAGCCTCTTTCTCGTTTTGAACTGATGATATTTCCTTTATCAGCGTAGGCCTCAATACGATCCAAAGAAGCCCTTCTCTGATTCCTCAAAGACACTGTTAATGGACTGCTCCACGAAACATAAGTGTAAGTCTGTGGGATGAATTCACACATCACAAAGAAGTGTCTAAAATAGCTTCTTTCTAGCTTTCATCTGAGGACATTTCCTTTGTCACCCGTAAGTTTCAGTGCGCTAAGAATTATCACATTGTAAATTTCCAGAAAACTTTGTTAGCAAACTGATCACTGAAGAGAAACGTGTAAGTCTGGGAGTTGCATTCACACATGGCAATGCTGTTTCTCAGAAGGCTTCTTTCCAGTTTTGATCTGAGGATATTTCCTTTTTCACCATAGCCCTCAATGAGCTCCCAATATCAGTTTTCAGAATCCACAACAGCAGAGTTAGCACGCTGTTCTAAGAAGGGAAGGATGGAACTCTGTGTGATGAAGTGAAACATCAGACAGCAATCTCTCAGAACGATTCTCTCTAATTATTATGTGAATATAATACCTTTTTCACCATGGGCCCCTATGGGCTCCCAAATATCACTTTCCAGAATCCACGAGAACAGTGTTAGCAAACTGTTCCAAGAAGGGAACGGTCGACTCTGTGTGATGAAGTCACACATCAGAAAAGCAATCTCTCAGAAAGCTCTCTCTAGTTTATGTGAGGATATTCCTTTTTCAACATGGGCCCCCCCGTGGACTCCCAATATCACGTTGCGATTCACGAAAGAGTGGTAGCAACTGCTTCCTTAGGTCTAAGTTTGAAAAAAAATAACTCTGTGGATGAAGTCGAGAGCAAGAAATAGTTTTCTCACGAAACTGCTTTCAGGTTTTGAACTGATGATATTTCTTTTATTGGCGTAAGGCCCTCAATATTTCAAGAAGCCTTCCCAGGTTCCTCAAATACAGTGTTAATAAATAGACCTCTCCAGAAATAAGTTTACTCTGTGATAGAATTCACACATCACCAAGAAATTTCTAA
>NC_044569.1:19447905-19515801 GCF_007565055.1 Rhinopithecus roxellana
CATGGTGAAAAAGGAAATATCCTCACTTAACAACTAGAGAGCAGCTGTCTGAGAGATTGCTTTCTGAGGTGTGACTTCATCACACAGAGTTCCGCCCTTCCCTTCTTGGAACAGTTTGCTAACACTGTTGTCGTGGATTCTGCAAAGTTATATTTGGGAACCCATACGGGCCCATGGTGAAAAAGGAAATATCCTCCGATAATAACTAGAGAGAAGCTTTCTGAGAGATTGCTTTCTGATGTGTGACTTCATCACACAGAGTTCCACCCTTCCCTTCTTAGAACAGTTTGCTAACACTGTTGTCCTGGATTCTGCAAAGTGATATTTGGGACCCCATAGGGGCCCAGGGTGAAAAAGGAAATACCCCACATAATAACTAGAGAAAAACTCTCTGAGAGATTACTTTCTGATGTGTGACTTCATCACACAGAGTTCCACCCTTCTCTTTTTCGAACAGATTTCTAACACTGTTGTTGTGATTTCTGCAAAGTGATATTTGGGAGCCCATTGAGGGCAATGGTGAAAAAGGAAATATCCTCAGATCAAAACTGGAAAGAAGCCTTCTGAGAAACTTCATTGCCCTGTGTGAATGCAACTCACAAAATTCCAAGTTTGTCTTCAGTGATCAGTTTGCTAACACAGTTTTCTTGAAATCTGCAGTGGAATACTTCTTGGCGCAATGAAGCTTATGGTGACAAAGGAAATATCCTCAGATGAAAACTAGAAAGAAGCTTTCTTAGAAACTTCTTAGTGATGTGTGAATTCATCTCACAGAGTTACACATATGTTTAGTGGAACAGTCCGTTAACACTGCGAATTCGTCTCACAGAGTTACATCTTAGACGTCAGGATGCAGTTTGCTAACACTCTTTTTGTGGAATCTCCAGACTCATATTTGGGAGCCCATAGGGGCCATATTGAAAAAGGGAATATCCTCGGATAATAACGAGAGAGAAGCTTTCTGAGAGATTGCTTTCTGATGTGTGACTTCATCACACAGAGTTCCACACTTTCCTTCTTAGAACAGTTTGCTAACACTGTTGTCGTGGATTCTGTAAAGTGATATTTGGGAGACCATAGGGGCCCATGGTGAAAAAGGAAATATCCTCAGATAATAACTAGAGAGAAGCTTTCCCAGAGATTGCTTTCTGATTGTGACTTCATCACACCGAGTTCCACCCTTCCATTCTTGGAACAGTTTGCTGACACTGTTGTCGTGGATTTTGCAAAATGATATTTCCGAACCCATAGGGTCCCATTGGGAAAAAGGAAATATCCTCACATAACTACTAGTGAGAAGCTTTCCTTGAGATTGCTTTCTTATGTGTGACTTCCTCTCACAGAGTTCCACCCTTCCCTTCTTGGAACAGTTTGCTAACACTGTTATCGTGGATTCTGCAAAGTGATATCTGCGAGCTCAATGAGGGCTATGGTGAAAAAGCAAATATCCTCAGATCAAAACCGGAAAGTAGCCTTCTGAGAAACTGCATTGCCATGTGTGAATGCAACTCACAGAGTTACGCGTTTCCCTTCAGTGATCAGTTTGCTAACACAGTTTTCTGGAAATCTGCAATTAGATACTTCTTAGCGGAAGGAAGCTTACGGTGACAAAGGAAATACACTAAGATGAAAACGAGAAAGAAGCTTTCTTAGAAACTTCTTGGTGATGTGTGAATTCATCTCACAGAGTTACACTTAAGTTTCGTAGAGAAGTCCATTAACACTGTCTTTGAGGAACCTGAGTACGGCTTATTTGGTTCGTATTCAGGACTACGCTGATAAAGGAAATATCTTCAGTACAAAACGTGAAAGAAGCTTTCTGAGAAACTTCCTTCTGATCTGTGAATTCATCTCAGAGAGTTACATCTTTATCTCAGGAAGCAGATTCCTAACACTCTTTTCGTGGAATCTGCGAAGTGATATTTGCTAGCCCATATGGGCTCATGGTGAAAAAGGAAATTTACCCAGATAATAACGAGAGGAAGCTTTCTGAGAGATTGCTTTCTGATGTGTGCCTTCATCACACAGAATTCCACCCTTCCCTTCTTGGAACAGTTTGCTAACCCTGTTGTCGTGGATTGTGCAAATTGATATTTGGGAGCTCATTGAGGGCTACGGATAAAAAGGAAATATCTTCAGATCAAAACTGGAAACATGCCTTCTGTGAAACTGCATTGCCAAATGAGAATGCAACTCACAGAGTTACACGTTTCTATTCGGGATCAGTTTGCTAACACAGTTTTTGGAAATCTGCAATGGGATACTTCTTAGCACAATGAGGCTTATGATGACGAAGGAAATATCCTCAGATGAAAACTAGAAAGAAGCTCTCTTTGAAACTTCTTGGAGATGTGTGAATTCATCTCACAGAGTTACACTTATGTTTCTTGAAGCAGTCCACTAACACTGTCTTTGAGGAACCTGAGAAGGGCTTCTTTGGAACTTGTTGAATCCAACGCTGATGAAGGAAATATCATCAGTTCAAAACGTGAAAGAAGCTTACTGAGAAACTTCTTTCTGATCTGTTAATTCATCTCACAGAGTAAGAATTTGGACCTCAGGAAGCAGTTTGCTAACACTCTTTTCGTGGAAACTGCAAAGTGATATTCGGGACCCCATAGGGGCCCATGGTGAAAAAGGAAATATCATCAGATAATAACAAGAGAGAAGTTTTCTGAGACATTGCTTTCTAATGTCTGACTGCAGCACACAGAGTTCAACCATTCTCTTCTTTTAACAGTTTGCTAACACTATTGTCGTGGATTCTGCAAAGTGATATTTGGGAGCTCATTGAGGGCTAAGGTGAAAAACGAAATATCCTCAGATCCAAACTGGAAAGAAGCCTTCTGAGAAACTGCATTGCCATGTGTGAATGCAACACACAGAGTTACGCGTTTATATTCAGTGATCAGTTTGCTAACAAAGTTTTCTGGGAATCTGCATTGGGATACTTCTAAGCTCAATGAACCCTACGGTGACAAGGGAAATACCTGAGAGGAAAACTAGAAAGAAGCTTTCTTAGAATCTTCTTGATGATGTGTGAATTCATCTCATAGAGTTACACTTATGTTTCGTGGAGCCGTCCATTAACACTGTCTTTGAGGAACCTGAGAAGGGCTTGTTTGGATCGCATTGAGGCCTACGCTGATAAAGGGAATATAAACAGCTCAAAACGTGAAAGAAGCTTTCTGAGAAACTACTTTCTGATCTGTGAATTCATCTCACAGAGTCACAACTTATTCCTCAGGAAGCAGTTTGCTAACACTCTTTAGTCAAGTTCACACATAACAATATTAACCTTAAATGTTAATGGACTAAATGCTCCAATTAAAAGACACAGACTGGCAAACTGGATCAAGAGTCAAGACCCATCAGTCTGCTGTATTCAGGAGACCCATCTCACATGCAGAGACATACATAGGCTCAAAATAAAGGGATGGAGGAAGATCTACCAAGCAAATTGAGAATAATAAAAGCAGGGGTTGCAATCCTAGTCCTAAAACAGACTTGAAACCATCAAAGATCAAAAGATACAAAGCAGGCCATTACATAATGGTAAAGGGATGAATTCAACAGGAAGACCTAACCCTCCTAAATATATATGCACCCAATACAGGAGCACCCAGATTCATAAAGCAAGTCCTTAGAGACTTACAAAGAGACTTAGATTCCCATACAATAATAATGGCAGACTTCAACACTCCACTGTCAACATTAGACAGATCAACGAGACAGAAAGTAAACAAGGATATCCAGGAATTGAAATCATCTCTGCACCAAGCAGACCTAATAGACATCTATAGAACTCTCCAACCCAAATCAACAGAATATACATTCTTCTCAGCACCACATCGTACTTATTCCAAAATTGACCACATAATTGGAAGTAAGGCACTCCTCAGCAAGTGTAAAAGAACAGAAATTTTAACAAACTGTCTCTCAGACCACAGTGCAATCAAACTAGAACTCAGGACTAAGAAACTCACTCAAAACCACTCAACTACATGATAAATGAACAACCTGCTCCTGAATGACTACTGGGTACATAACGAAATGAAGGCAGAAATAAAGATGTTCTTTGAAACCAATGAGAACAAAGATATAACATGCCAGAATCTCTGGGACACATTTAAAGCTGTGTGTAGAGGGAAATTTATAGCACTAAATGCCCACAAGAGAAAGCAGGAAAGATCTAAAATTGACACTGTAACATCAAAAATAGAAGAACAAGAGAGGCAAGAGCAAACACATTCAAAAGCTAGCAGAAGGCAAGAAATAACTCAGATCAGAGCAGAAGTGAAGGAGATAGAGACACAAAAAACCCTCCAAAAAATCAATGAATCCAGGAGTTGGTTGTTTGAAAAGATCAACAAAATTGACAGACCACTAGCAAGACTAATAAAGAAGAAAAGAGAGATGAATCAAATAGATGCAATAAAAAATGATAAAGGGGATATCACCACCCACCCCAAAGAAATACAAACTACCATCAGAGAATACTATTAACACCTCTACACAAATCAACTAGAAAATCTAGAAGAAATGGATAATTTCCTGGACACTTACACTCTCCCAAGACTAAACCAGGAAAAAGTTGAATCCCTGAATAGACCAATAGCAGGCTCTGAAATTGGGGTAACAATTAATAGCCTACCCACCAAAAAAAGTCCAGGACCAGATGGATTCACAGCTGAATTCTACCAGAGGTACAAGGAGGAGCTGGTACCATTCCTTCTGAAACTATTCCAATCAATAGAAAAAGAGGGAATCCTCCCTAACGCATTTTATGAGGCCAACATCATCCTGATACCAAAGCCTGGCAGAGACACAACAAAAAAAGAGAATTTTAGACCAATATCCCTGATGAACATCGATGCAGAAATCCTCAATAAAATACTGGCATACCGGAATCAGCAGCACATCCAAAAGCTTATCCACCATGATCAAGTGGGCTTCATCCCTGGGATGCAAGGCTGTTTCAACATTCACAAATCAATAAACATAATCCAGCATATAAACAGAACCAAAGACAAGAACCACATGATTATCTCAATAGATGCAGAAAGAGCTTTTGACAAAATTCAACAGCTCTTCATGCTAAAAACGCTCAATAAATTCCGTATTGATGGAACGTACCTCAATATAATAAGAGCTATTTACGACAAACCCACAGCTAATATCATACTGAATGGGAAAAAACTGGAAAAATTCCCTTTGAAAACTGGTATAAGACAGGGATGCCTCTCTCACCACTCTGATTCAACATAGAGTTGGAAGTTCTGGCTAGGGCAATCAGGCAAGAGAAAGAAATCAAGGATATTCAGTCAGGAAAAGAAGAAGAAAATTGTCCCTGTTTGCAGATGACATGATTGTATATTTAGAAAACCCCATCGTCTCAGCCCAAAATCTCCTTAAGCAGATAAGCAACTTCAGCAAAGTCTCAGGATACAAAATCAATGTGCAAAAATCACAAGCATTCTTATACACCAGTAACAGACAAGCAGAGAGCCAAGTCAGGAATGAACTTCCATTCACAATTGCTTCAAAGAGAATAAAATACCCAGGAATCCGACTTACAAGGGATGTAAAGGACCTCTTCAAGGAGAACTACAAACCACTGCTCAGTGAAATCAAAGAGGACACAAACAAATGGAAGAACATATCATGCTCATGGATAGGAAGAATCAATATCGTGAAAATGGCCATACTGCCCAAGGTTATTTATAGATTCAATGCCATCCCCATCAAGCTACCAATTACTTTCTTCACAGAATTGGAAAAAACTGCTTTAAAGTTCATATGGAACCAAAAAAGAGCCCGCATTGCTGAGACAATCCTACAGCAAAAGGACAAAGCTGGAGGCGTCATGCTAACTGACTTCAAACGATACTACAAGGCTACAATAACCAAAACAGCATGGTACTGGTACCAAAACAGAGCTATATACCAACGGAACAGAACAGAGTCCTCAGAAATAATACCACACATCTACAGCCATCTGATCTTTGACAAACCTGAGAGAAACAAGAAATGGGGAAAGGATTCCCTATTTAATAAATGGTGCTGGGAAAATTGGCTAGCCATAAGTAGAAAGCTGAAACTGGATCCTTTCCTTACCCCTTATACGAAGATTAATTCAAGATGGATTAGAGACTTAAATGTTAGACCTAATACCATAAAAACCCTAGAAGAAAATCTAGGTAGTACTATTCAGGACATAGGCATGGGCAAGGACTTCATGTCTAAAACACGAAAAGCAACGGCAGGAAAAGCCAAAATTGACAAATGGGATCTAATTAAACTAAAGAGTTTCTGCACAGCAAAAGAAACTACCATCAGAGCGAAGGGTGGAATTCTGTGTGATGAAGGCACACATCAGAAAGCAATCTCTCAGAAAGCTTCTCTCTAGGTACTATATGAGGTTATTTCCTTTTTCACCATGGGCCCCTATGGGCTCCCAAATATCACTTTGCAGAATCCACGACAACAGTGCTAGCAAACTGTTCCAAGAAGGGAAGTGTGGAACTTTGTATGATGAAGTCACACATCAGAAAGCAATCTCTCAGAAAGCTGCTCTGTAATTATAAGGTGAGGATATTTCCTTTTTCACCATGGGCCACTATGGGCTCCCAAATATCACTTTGCAGATTCCAAGAAAAGAGTGTTTGCAAACGGCTTCCTGAGGTCTAAGTTGTAACTCTGTGAGATGAATTCACATATCCGAAAGAAGTTTCTCAGAAAGCTTCTTTCACGTTTTGAACTGATGATATTTCATTTATCAGCATAGGCCTCAATGCGATCCAAAGAAGCCCTTCTCAGGTTCCTCAAAGACAGTGTAAGTGGACTGCTCCATGAAACATAAGTGGAACTCTGTGAGATGAATTCACACATCACCAAGAAGTTTCTAAGAAAGCTTTTTTGTAGTTTTCATCTGTGTATATTTCCTTTCTCACCGTGAGCGTCAATGCGCTAAGAAGTATCCCATAAGAGATTTACAGAAAACTTTGTTAGCAAACTGATCACTGAAGAGAATCGTGTAGTTCTGTGAGTTGCATTTACACATGGCATTGCAGTTTCTCAGAAGGCTTCGTTCCAGTTTTAATCTGAGGGTATTTCCTTTTTCACCAAAGCCCTAAATGAGTTCCCAAATATGACTTTGCAGAATCCACGACAACAGTTTTAACAAAGTGTTCCAAGTAGCGAAGGGTGTAACTCTGGGTGATGAAGTCACACATTAGAAAGCAATCTCTAAGGAAGCTTCTCTCTAGTTATTATCTGAGGATATTACCTTTTTAACCATAGGCCCCTATGGGCTCCCAAATATCTCTTTGCAGAATCCATGCCAACAGTGTTAGCAAACTGTTCCAAGAAGGGAAGTGTGGAACTCTGTGTGATGAAGTTACACAGCAGACAGTAATCTCTCAGATAGCTTCTCTCTAGTTATCACGTGAGGATATTTAGTTTTCCCCATGGGCCTCTATGGGCTCCCAAATATCACCTTGCAGAATCCACGACAACAGGGTTAGCAAACTTTTCCAAGAAGGGAAGTGTGGAACTCTGTGTGATGAAGTCACACATCAGAAAGCAATCTCTCAGAAAGCTTCTCTCTAGTTATTATCTGAGAATATTTCCTTTTTCACCATGGGCCCCTATGGGATGCCAAATATCACAGTGCAGATTCCACGACAACAGTGTTAGCAAACTGTTCCAAGAAGTGAAGGGTGGAACTCTGTGTGATGAAATCACACATCAGAAAGCAATCTCTCAGAAAGCTTCTGTCTCGTTCTTATCTGAGGATATTTCCTTTTTCACCTTTGGCCCCTACAGGCTCAGTAATTTCACCTTGCAGATTCCACGAAAAGAGAGTTAGCAAACTGCTCCCTGTGGTCTGAGGTGTAACACTGTGAGATGAATTTACAGATCAGAAAGTAGTTTCTCAGAGAGATTCCTTCACGTTTTGAACTGATGATATTTCCTTTATCAGCGTAGGCCTCAAAACGATCCAAAGAAGCCCTTCTCAGGGTCCTCAAAGACAGTGTTAATGGACTGCTCCACGAAACATAAGTGAAACTCTGTGAGATGAATTCAAACATCACAAAGAAGTTTCTAGGAAAGCTTCTTTCTAGTTATCATCTGAGGATATTTCCTTTGTCACCGTAATCTTCATTGCACTAAGAAGCATCCCATTGCAGATTTCCAGAAAAGTGTTAGCAAACTGATCACTGAAGAGAAACGTGTAATTCTGTGAGTTGCATTCACACATGGCAATGCAGTTTCTCAGAAGGCTTCTTTCCACTTTTGATCTGAGGATATTTCCTTTTTCACCACAGCCCTCAATGAGGTCCCAAATATCACTTTGCCAAATCCTCCTCAACAGTGTTAGCAATCTGTTCGAAGAAGGGAAGGTTGGAATTCTGTGTGATGAAGTCACACATCAGAAATCAATCTCTCAGAGAGCTTTTCTCTAGTTATTATGTGGTGATATTTTCTTTTTCACCCTGTGCCCCTATGGGCTCCCAAATATCACTTTGCAGAATCCACGATAACAGTGTTAGCAAACTGTTATAAGAAGCAAAAGGTGCAACTCTGTGTGATGAAATCACACATTAGAACGCAATCTCTCAGAAAGCTTCTCTCTTGTTATTATCTGAGGATATTTCCTTTTTCACCATGGGCCCCTATGGGCTCCGAAATATCACTTTGTAGATTACACGAAAAGAGTGTTAACAACTGTTTCCTGAGTTCTAAGGTGTAACTCTGTGAGATGAATTCACAGAGCAGAAAGAAGTTTCTCAGAAAGTTTCTTTCACGTTTTGAGCTGATGATGTTTCCTTTATCAGCGTAGGCCTCAGTGCGATCCAAATAAGCCCTTCTCAGGTTCCTCAAAGGCAGTGTTAATGGACTGCTCCACGACACATACGTGTACCTCTGTGAAATGAATTCACACATCGCTAAGAAGTTTCTAAGAAAGCTTCTTTCTAGTTTTCATCTGAGGATATTAACTTTGTGACCGTTAGCTGCATTGCGCTTAGAAATATCTAATTGCAGATTTCCAGAAAACTTTGTTAACAAACTGATCACTGACAGAATCGTGTAACTCTGTGAGTTGCATTCACACATGGCAATGCAGTTTCTCAGAAGACTTCTTTCCAGTTTTGATCTGTGGATATTTCCTCTTTCACCGTAGCCCTCAATGAGCTCCCAAATATCACTTTGCAGAATCACGACAACAGTGTTAGCAAACGGTTCGAAGAAAGGAAAGGTGAATCTCTGTGTGATGGAGTCACACATCAGAAAGCAATCTCTCAGAAAGCTTTTCTCTAGTTATTATGTGAGGATATTTCCTTTTTCACTATGTTCCCTTATGGGCTCCCAAATATTACTTTGCAGATTCTACTAAAAGTGTGTTAGCAAACTGCTTCCTGAGGTCTAGTTTGTACCTCTGTGAGATGAATTCACAGATCCGAAAGTTTCTCAGAAAGCTTCTTTCACGTTGTGAACTGATGATACTTCCTTTATCAGCATAGGCCTCAATACGATCCAAAGAAGCCCTTTTCAGGCTCCTGAAAGACAGTGTTAATGGACTGCTCCACAAAACATAAGTGTAACTCTGTGAGATGAATTCTCACATCACCAAGAAGTTTCTAAGAAAGCTTCTTTTTACCACGGCCGAATAGGAACAGCTCCAGTCTCCCAACTCCCTGCGCGAGCGACACAGAAGACCGGAGATTTCTGCATCTTCAGCTGAGGTACTGGGGTCATCTCACTAGGGAGTGCCGGACAATTGGTGCTGGTCAGTTGCTGCAGCCTGACCAGCGAGAAATGAATCAGGGTGAGGCATTGCCTCACCTGGGAAGTGCAAGGGGGAAGGGTATCCCTTTTCCTAGCCAGGGGAACTGAGACACACAACACCTGGAAAATCGGGTAACTCCCACCCCAATACCGTGCTCTAAGCAAACGGGCACACCAGAAGAATATATCCCTCACTTGGCCGGGAGGGTCCCACGACCACGGAGCCTCCCTCATTGTAAACACAGCAGTCTGCAGGGATCTAACCGCGAGGCAGCAGCGAGGCTGGGGGAGGGGCGCCCGCCATTGCTGAGGCTTAAGTAGTTGAACAAAGCCGCTGGGGTTCTTGAACTGGGTGGAGCTCACAGCAGCTCAAGGAAACCTGCCTGTCTCTATAGACTCCACCTCTGGGGGCAGGGCTCTGCTAAAAAAACAACAGGGGAAGCAACAGAGGCCTGAGCAGACGTGAAGGACTCTGTCTGACAGCTTTGAGGAGAGCAGTGGATCTCCCAACACGGAGGTAGAGATCTGAGAATGGACAGACTGCATGCTCAAGTGGGTCACTGACCCCTGAGTAGCCTCACTGGGAGACATCCCCCACTAGGGGCAGTCTGACACTCCACACCTCACAGGGTGGAGTACACCCCAGAGATGAAGCTTCCAAAGGAAGAATCAGACAGGTACACTCGCTGTTCAGCCATATTCTATCTTCTGCAAACTCTGCTGCTGATACCCAGGCAAACAGGATCTGGAGGGGACCTCAAGCAATCTCCAACTGACCTACAGCTGAGGGTCCAGACTGTCAGAAGGAAAACTATCAAACAGGAAGGACACCTATACCAAAACCCCATCAGTACGTCACCATCATCAAAGACCAGAGACAGATAAAACCACAAAGATGGGGAAAAAGCAGGGCAGAAAAGCTGGAAATTCAAAAAATAAGAACACATCTCCCCGTGCAAAGGAGCGCAGCCCATCGCCAGCAACGGATTGAAGCTGGTCAGAGAATGACTTTGACGAGATGAGAGAAGAAGGCTTCAGTCCATCAAACTTCTCAGAGCTAAAGGAGGAATTACGTACCCAGCGCAAAGAAACTAAAAATCTTGAAAAAAGAGGGGAAGAATTGACAGCTAGACTAATTAATGCAGAGAAGGTCATAAACGAAATGACAGAGATGAAAACCATGACACGAGAAATACGTGACAAATGCACAAGCTTCAGTAACCGACTTGATCAACTGGAAGAAAGAGTATCAGCGATTGAGGATCAAATCAATGAAATGAAGTGAGAAGAGAAACCAAAAGAAAAAAGAAGAAAAAGAAATGAACAAAGCTTGCAAGAAGTATGGGATTATGTTAAAAGACCAAATCTACGTCTCACTGGGGTGCCTGAAAGTGAGGGGGAAAATGGAACCAAGTTGGAAAACACTCTTCAGGAAATCATCCAGGAGAACTTCCCCAACCTAGTAGGGCAGGCCAACATTCAAATTCAGGAAATACAGAGAACGCGACAAAGATACTCTTCGAGAAGAGCAACTCCAAGACAAATAATTGCCAGATTCACCAAAGTTGAAATGAAGGAAAAAATCTTAAGGGCAGCCAGAGAGAAAGGTCGGGTTACCCACAAAGAGAAGCCAATCAGACTAACAGCAGATCTCTCGGCAGAATCTCTACAAGCCAGAAGAGACTGGGGGCCAATATTCAACGTTCTTAAAGAAAAGAATTTTCAACCCAGAATTTCATATCCAGCCAAACTAAGTTTCATCAGTGAGGGAGAAATAAAATCCTTTACAGATAAGCAAATGCTTAGAGATTTTGTCACCACCAGGCCTGCCTTACAAGAGACCCTGAAGGAAGCCCTAAACATGGAAAGGAACAACCGGTACCAGCCATTGCAAAAACATGCCAAAATGTAAAGACCATCGAGGCTAGGAAGAAACTGCATCAACTAACGAGCAAAATAACCAGTTAATATCATAACTCTAGTAATCACCTGAGGATATTTCCTTTTTCACCATGGGCCCCAAATATCAATTTGCGGATTCCACGAAAAGAGTGAACCAGATAATAACAGGAGAGAAGCTTTCAGAGAGATCGCTTTCTGATCTGTGAATTCATCTCACAGAGATACAACTTGGACCTCAGGAAGCAGTTTGCTAACACTGTTGTCGTGGATTCTGCAAAGTGATAGTTGGGAGCCCATAGGGGCCCATGGTGAAAAAGGAAATATCCTCACATAATAACTAGAGAGAAGCTTTCTGAGAGATTACATTCTGATGGTTGACTTCATCACACAGAGTTCCACACTTCTCTTCTTGGAACAGTGTGCTAACACTCTTGCTTGGAATGTACAAAATGATATTTGGGAGACCCTATAGGCCCATGGTGAAGAAGGAAATATTCTCAGATAAGAACTAGAGAGAAGCTTTGAGAGAGATTGCTTTCTGATGTGTGACTTCATCACACAGAGTTCCACCATTCGCTTCTTGGAACAGTTTGCTAACACTGTTGTGTTGGGTTCTGCAAAGTGATATTTGCGAGCCCATAGGGGCCCATGGTGAAAAAGGAAATATCCTCATATAATAACTAGAGAGACGCTTTCTGACAGGTGGCTTTCTGATGGGTAACTTCATCACACTGAGTTCCACCCTTCCCTTCTTGGAACAGTTTGCAAACACTGTTGTCGTGGATTCGGCAAAGTGATATTTGGGAGCTTATTGAGGGCTACGGTGAAAAAGGAAACATCCTCAGATAAAAACTGAAAAGAAGCCTTCGGAGAAACTGCATTGCCATGTGTGAATGTAACTCACAGAGTTACACGTTTCTTTTCATTGATCAGTTTGCCAACAAAATTTTCCGGAAATCTGCAATTAAATACTTCTTAGTGCAATGAAGCTTACGGTGACAAAGGAAATATCCTCAGATGAAAACTAGAAAGAAGCTTTCTTAGAAACTTCTTGGCGATGAGTGAATTCATCTCACAGAGTTACACTTATGTTTCATGGAGCAGTCCATTAACACTGTCTTTGAGGAACCTGAGAAGGGCTTCTTTGGATCCTATTGAGGCCAACGCTGACAAAGGAAATATCATCAGTTTAAAACGTGAAGGAAACTTTCTGAGAAACTTCTTTCTGATCTGTGAATTCATCTCACAGAGTTACAACTTAGACCTCAGGAAGCAGTTTGTTAACACTCTTTTCGTGGAATCTGCAAAGTGATATTTGGGAGACCATCGGGGCCCGTTGTCAAAAAGCAAATATCCTCACATAATAACTAGTCAGAAGCTTTCTGAGAGATTGCTTTCGGATGTGTGACTTCATCACACAGAGTTCCACCCTTCCCTTCTTGGAACAGTTTGCTAACACTGTTGTCGTGGATTCTGCAAAGTGATATTTGGGAGCTCATTGGAGGCTATCTTGAAAAAGGAAATATCCTTTGATCAAAATTTGAAAGAAGACTTCTGGGAAACTGCATTGCCATGCGTGAATGCAACTCACAGTGTTACACGTTTCTCTTCACTGATCAGTTTACTAACACAGTTTTCTGGAAATCTGCAATTGGATACTTCTTAGTGCAATGAAGCTTACGGTGACAAAGGAAATATACTCAGATGAAAACTAGAAATAAGCTCTCTTAGAAACTTCTTGGTGATGTGTGAATTCATCTCACAGAGTTACCCTGATGTTTCATGGAGTAGTCCATTAACACTGTCCTTGAGGAACCTGAGAAGGGCTTCTTTGGATCGTATTGAGGCCTACGCTGATAAAGGAAATATCATCAACTCAAAACGTGAAAGAAGCTTTCTGAGAAACTTCTTTCTGATCTGTGAATTCGTCTCACAAAGTTACAACTTAGACCTCAGGAAGCAGTTTGCTAACACTCTTTTCGTGGAATCTGCAAAGTGATATTTGGGAGACCATCGGGGCCCGTTGTCAAAAAGCAAATATCCTCACATAATAACTAGTCAGAAGCTTTCTGAGAGATTGCTTTCGGATGTGTGACTTCATCACACAGAGTTCCACCCTTCCCTTCTTGGAACAGTTTGCTAACACTGTTGTCGTGGATTCTGCAAAGTGATATTTGGGAGCTCATTGGAGGCTATCTTGAAAAAGGAAATATCCTTTGATCAAAATTTGAAAGAAGACTTCTGGGAAACTGCATTGCCATGCGTGAATGCAACTCACAGTGTTACACGTTTCTCTTCACTGATCAGTTTACTAACACAGTTTTCTGGAAATCTGCAATTGGATACTTCTTAGCGCAATGAAGCTTAAGGTGACAAAGGAAATATACTCAGATGAAAACTAGAAATAAGCTCTCTTAGAAACTTCTTGGTGATGTGTGAATTCATCTCACAGAGTTACCCTGATGTTTCATGGAGTAGTCCATTAACACTGTCCTTGAGGATCCTGAGAAGGGCTTCTTTGGATCGTATTGAGGCCTACGCTGATAAAGGAAATATCATCAGCTCAAAACGTGAAAGAAGCTTTCTGAGAAACTTCTTTGTGATCTGTGAATTCATCTCACAGAGTTACAACTTAGATCTAAGGGAGCAGTTTGCTAACACTCTTTTCGTGGAATCTGCAAAGTGATATTTGGGAGCCCATAGGAGCCCATGGTGAAAAAGGAAAAACCCTGAGATAACTACTAGAGAGAAGCTTTCTGAGAGATTGCTTTCTGTTGTGTGACTTCAACACACAGGGTTCCACTCTTTCCTTCTTGGAACTGTTTGCTAACACTGTTGTCGTAAATTCTGCAAAGTGATATTTGGGAGCCGATAGGGTCCCATGGTGAAAAAGGAAATATCCTCACATAATAACTGGAGAGAAGCTTTCTGAGATATTACTTTCTGATGTATGACTCCATCACCCAGTGTCCCACCCTTCCCTTCTCCGAACCGTTGGCTAAAAGTGTTGTCGTGGATTCTGCAAAGTGATATTTGGAGCTCCTTGAGGGTTATGGTGAAAAAGGAAATATCCTCAGATCAAAACTGGAAAGAAGCTTCCTGAGAAACTGCATTGCCTTATGTGAATGCAACTCACAGAGTTACACGTTTCTCTTCAGTGATCAGTTTGCTAACAAAGTTTTCTGGAAATCTACAATGGGATACTTCTGAGCGCAGTGAAGCTTACGGTGACAAAGGAAATATACTCAGATGAAAACTAGAAAGAAGCTTTCTTAGAAACTTCTTGGTGATGTGTGAATTCATCTCACAGAGTTACACTTATGTTTCGGGGACCAGTCCGTTAACACTGTCTTTGAGGAACCTGAGAAAGGCTTCTTTGGATCGTATTGATTCCTACGCGGATAAAGGAAATACCATCAGTTCAAAACGTGAAAGGAGCTTTCTGAGAAACTTCTTTCTGATCTGTGAATTCGTCTCCCAAAGTTACAACATAGACGCCAGGAGGCAGTTTGCTAACACTCTTTTCGTGGTATTTGCAAAGTGATATTTGGGAGCCCATAGGGTCCCTGGAGAAAAAGGAAATATCTTGACATAAAAACTAGAGAGAAGGTTTCTGAGAGATTGCTTTCTGATCTGTGACTTCATCACACAGAGTTCCACACTTCCCTTCTTCGAACAGTTTACTAACACTGTTGTCGTGGATTCTTCTAACTGATAAGTGATATTTGGGAGCACATTGTGGGCTATGGTGAAAAAGTAAATATCCTCAGACCAAAACTGGAAAGAAGCCCTCTGAGAAACTGCATTGCCATGTGTGAATGCAACTCACAGAGTTACAGGATTCTCTTCAGTGATTAGTCTGCTAACAAAGTTTTTTTGGTAATTGCAATGGGATACTTCCTAGAGCAACGAAGCTTACACTGACAATAGAAATATCCTCATATGTAAACTGGAAAGAAGCTTTCATAGAAACTTCTTGGTGATGTATCAATTCATCTCACAGCGTTACACTTATGTTTCATGGAGCAGTCCATTAACACTGTCTTTGAGGAATCTGAGAATGGTTTCTTTGGATGGCATTGAGGCCTACGATGATGAAGGAAATATCATCACTTCAAAAAGTGAAAGAAGCTTTCTGAGAAACTTCATTCTAATCTGTGAATTCATCTCACAGAGTTACAGCTTATAACTCAGGAAGCAGTTTGCTAACACTCTTTGCGTGGAATCTGCAAAGTGATATTTCGGAGCCCATAGGGGCCCTTGGTGAAAAAGAAAATATCCTCAGATAATAACTAGAGGGAAGCTTTCTGAGAGATTGATTTCTGATGTGTGACTTCATCACACAGAGTTCCACCCTTCCCTTCTTGGAACATTTTGCTAACACTGTTGTCGTGGATTCTTCTAACTGATATTTGGGAGCCCATAGGGACCCATGGGGAAAAGGAATTATACTCACATAATAACTAGGGAGAAGCTTTCTGAGAGATTGCTTTCTGATGTGTGACTTCATCACACCGAGTTCCACCCTTTCCTTCTTGGAACAGTTTGCTGACACTGTTGTCGTGGAGTCTGCAAAGTGATATTTGGGAGCTCACTGACGGCTATGGTGAAAAAGGAAATATCCTCAGATCAAAACTGGAAGGAAGCCTTCTGAGAAACTGCATTACCATGTGTGAATGCAACTCCCAAAGTTACCCGTTTCTCTTCAGTGATCAGCTTGCTAACAGTTTTCTGGAAATCTGCAATGGGATACTTCTCAGCGCAATGAAGCTTACGGTGACAAAGGAAATTTCCTCAGATGAAAAATAGAAAGAAGCTTTCCCAGAAACTTCTTGGTGATGTGTGATTTCATATCACACTGTTACACTTATGTTTCATGGAGCTGTCCAATAACACTGTCTTTGAGGAATCTCAGAAGGGGTTCTTTGGATCACATTAAGGCCTACGCTGAGAAAGGAAATATCATCAGTTCAAAACATGAAGTATGCTTTCTGAAAAACTTCTTTCTGATCTGTGAATTCTTCTCACAGAGTTACAACTTAGACCTCAAGAAGCCGTTTGCTAACAATCTTTTCGTGGAATCTGCAAAGTGATCTTTGGGAGCCCCTAGGGGACCATTGTGAAAAAGGAAATATCCTCACATAATAACTGGAGAGAAGCTTTCTGAGAGATTGCTTTCTGATCTGTGACTTCATCACACAGAGTCCCACCGTTCCCTTCCTGGAACGGTTTGCTAACACTGTTCTCGTGGATTCTGGAAAGTGATATTTAGGAGCCCATAGGGGCCCATGGTGAAAAAGGTAATATATTCACATTATAATTAGAGACAAGCTTTCTGGGAGATTGCTGTCTGATGTTTCACTTCATCACACAGACTTCCACCCTTCCCTTCTTAGAACAGCGTGCTAACACTGTTGTCGTGCATTCTGCAAAGTGATATTGGGATCTCATTGAGGGCTACGGTGAAAAAGGAAATATCCTCAGATCAAAACTGGAAAGAAGCCTTCTGAGAAACAGCATTGCCATGTGTGAATGCAACTCACAGAGTCACACGTTTCTCTTCAGTGATCACTTTGCTAACAAAGTTTTCTGGTAATTTGCAATGGGTTACCTCTTAGCGCACTGAAGCTTACGGGTGACAAAGGAAATGTCCTCAGATGAAAACTAGAAAGAAGCTATTTTAGACACTTCTTGGTGATGTGTGAATTCATACCACAGACTTACACTTATGTTTGGTGGAGCAGTCCATTAACACTGTCTTTGAGGAACCAGAGAAGGGCGTCTTTGGATCTTATTGAGGCCTACGCTGATAAAGGAAATATCATCAGTTCAAAACGAGAAAGAAGCTTTCTGAGAAACTTCTTTCTTTTCTGTGAATTCATCTCACAGAGGTACACCTTAGACCTCAGGAAGCAGTTTGCTAACACTCGTTTCGTGGAATCTGCAAAGTGATATTTGGGAGCCCAGAGGGGCCCATGGTGAAAAAGGAAATATCCTCAGATAATAACTAGAGAGAATCTTTCTGAGAGATTGCGTTCTGATGTGTGACTTCATTACACAGATTTCCACCCTTCCCTTCTTGGAACAGTTTTGCAACACTGTTGTCGTGGATACTGTAAAGTGATATTTGGGAGCTCTTTGAGGGCTATGGTGATAAAGGAAATATCCTCAGATTAAAAATGGAAAGAAGCCTTCTGAGAAACTGAATTGCCATGTGTGAATGCATCTCACAGAGTTACACGTTCCTCTTCATTGATCAGTTTGCTAAGAAAGATTTCTGGAAATCTGCCATGGGATACTTCTTAGCGTAATGAAGCTAAAGGTGACAAAGGAAATATCCTCAGAGAAAAACTAGAGAGAAGCTTTTTAGAAATTTCTTCCTGATGTGTGAATTCATCTCACAGAGTTACAGTTATGTTTCATGGAGCAGTACATTAAGACTGTCTTTGAGAAACCAGAGAAGGGCTTCTTTGGATCGCATTGAGGCCTACGCTGATAAAGGAAATATCATCAGGTCAAAACGTGAAAGAAGCATTCTGAGAAACTTCTTTCTGATCTGTGAATTCATCTCACAGAGTTACACCTTATTCCTTAGGAAGCAGTTTGCTAACACTTTTTTCGTGGAATCTGTAAAGTGAAATTTGGAGCCCATTGGGGCCATGGTGAAAAAGGAAATATCCTCACATAATAACTAGAGAGAAGCATTCGGAGACATTGCTTTCTGAAGTGTGACTTCATCACACAGAGTTCCACCCTTCCCTTCTTGGAACAGTTTGCTGACACTGTTGTCGTGGATTCTGCAAAGTGATATTTGGGAGCCGATTGAGGGCTATGGTGAAAAAGGAAATATCCTCAGATCGAAACTGGAAAGAAGCCTTCTGAGACACTGCATTGGCATATGTGAATGCAACTCACAAAGTTACACGTTTCTCTACATTGATCACATTGCTAAAAAACTTCTCTGGAAATCTGCAATGGGATACTTCTAAGCGCAATGATGCTTATGGTGACAAAGTATATATCCTCAGTTTAAAACTATAAAGAAGCTTTCTTAGAAACTTCTTGTTGATGTGTGAATTCATCTCACAGTGTTTCACTTATGTTTTGTGGAGTAGTCCATTAACACTGTCTTTGAGGGACCTGAGAAGGGTTTCTTTGGATCGCATTGAGGCCTACGTTGATAAAGGAGATATCATCAGTTCAAAACGTGAAAGAAGGGTTCTGAGAAACTTCTTTCTGATCAGTGAGTTCATCTCACAGACTTTAAATTTAGACCTCAGGAAGGAGTTTGCTAACACTCTTTCTGTGGAAACTGTAAAGTGATATTTGGGAGCCCATAGGGGCCCATGGTGAAAAAGGAAATATCCTCACATAATAACTAGAGAGAATCTTTCTGAGAGATTGCATTCTGATGTGTGACTTCATCACACAGAGTTCCACCCTTTCCTTCTTAGAACAGTTTGCTAACACTGTTGTCGTGGATTCTAGAAAGGGATATTTGGGAGCTTATTGACGGCTACGGTGAAAAAGGAAATACCCTTAGATCAAAACTGGAAAGAAGCCTTCTGAGAAACTGCATTGCCATGTGTGAATGCAACTCACAGAGTTACACGTTTATCTTCAGTGATCGGTTTGTTAACACAGTTTTCTGGAAATCTGCAATTAGATACTTCCTAGCGCAATGAACCTTATGGTGACAAAGGAAATATCCTCCGATGAAAACTAGAAAGAAGCTTTCTTATAAACTTCTTGGTGATGTGTGAATTCATCTCACAGAGTTACACTTATGTTTCGTGGAGCAGTCCATTAACACTGTCTTTGAGGGTCCTGAGAAGGGCTTCTTTGGATCGCATTGAGGCCTATGCTGATAAAGGAAATTCCGTCAGTTCAAAACGTGAAAGAAGCTTTCTGAGAAACTTCTTTCTGATCAGTGAGATCATCTCACAGACTTACAACTTAGACCTCAGGAAGCAGTTTGCTAACACTCTTTTCGTGGAAACTGCAAAGTGATATTTGGGAGCCCATAGAGGCCCATGGTGAAAAAGGAAATATCCTAACAAAATAACTAGAGAGAAGCTTTCTGAGAGATTGCTTTCTGATGTGTGACTTCATCACACAGAGTTCCACCCTTCCCTTCTTGGAACAGTTTGCTAACACTGTGGTTGTGTATTCAGCAATGTGATATATGGGAGCTCATGGACGGCTATGGTGAAAAAGGAAATATCCTCAGAAAGAAACTGGAAAAAAGCTTTCGTAGAACCAGCTTTGCGATGTGTGAATGCAACTCACAGAGTTACATGTTTCTCCTCACTGATCCGTTTGTTTACACAGTTTTCTTGAAATCTGCAGTGGGATACTTCTTAGCGCTATACAGCTGACGGTGACAAAGGGAAATCCTCAGATCAGAAGGTGAAAGAAGCTTTCTGAGAATTTGCTTTCTGATGTGTGACTTCATCTCTCAGAGTTACACCACTGTTTCTTGGAGCCGTTTCCTAGGACTGTTTCCGTGGTTTCTGAGAAGTGATATTTTCGATGGGTTTGGAGAGTGGAAGGACAAAGGAAGTATCCTCCGAGAAAAACCAGAATGAAGTTTTCTGAGAAACTGCTTTGTGATGTGTGAATCATTTCACAGTGTTATACCCCCCTTTCATGGTGGAGTTTCCTAGCATTCCTTTTGTGGAATCTCATAAGTGATGTCTTGGATATCGTTGAATCCCATGGTGAATAAGGAAGTATCCTCGGACAAACCTGTAGAGAAACCTTCTCAAAAACGTCTTTGCTGTGGGTGAATTCAGGCCACAGATGTCCACCACTGTTTTCACGGAGAAGCTTGCAAACCGAGTTTTCGCAGAATCTGCAATAGGACACACGGTGGCGCTCCGAGACCACAAATAACCTCATCTTCCTAAAGCAAGAAGCTTTCTGAGAAACGCTTTGTGATGTGTGAATTCAACCCACTGAGTTCCAGGGGTATTTCGTGGGGCCGTTGGCTAGCCCAGTTTGTGTGAAATCTGAGAACTGATATTTCGGATCCCTTTGAAGTCTAAGGGGCCAAAGAAAATATCCTTCCATTAAAACGAAAAAGAAGAGTTCTGAGAAAATTCTCTGTGAACTGTGAATTCATATCAAAGAGTTACAACTTATTCCTCAGGAACAAGTTTGCTAACACTCTTTGCGTGGAATCTGCTAAGTGATATTTGGGAGCCTTTTGAAGCCCATGTTGAAAAAGGAAATATCCTCAGACAATAACTAGAGAGAAGCTTTCTGACAGATTGCTTTCTGATGTGTGACTTCATCACACAGAGTTCCACCCCTCCCTTCTTGGAACAGTTTGCTAACACTGTTGTCCTGGATTCTGCAAAGTGATATTTTGGAGCTCATTGAGGGCTCTGGTGAAAAAGGAAATATCCTCACATTAAAACTGGAAAGAAGCCTTCTGAGAAACTGCATTGCCATGTGTGAATGCACCTCACAGAGTTACACGTTTCTCTTCAGTGATCAGTTTGTTAACACAGATTTCTGGAAATCTGCAATTAGATACTTCGAGCACAATGAAGCTTACGGTGACAAAGGAAATATCCTCCGATGAAAACTAGAAAGAAGCTTTCTTAGAAACTTCTTGGTGATGTGTGAATTCATCTCACAGAGTTACACTTATGTTTCGTGGAGCAGTCCATTAACACTGTCTTTGAGGAACCTGAGAAGGGCTTCTTTGGATCGCATTGAGGCCTACGCTGATAAAGGAAATTCATCGGTTCAAAACGCGAAAGAAGCTTTCTGAGAAACTTCTTTCTAATCTGTGAGTTCATCACACAGACTTATAACTTAGAATTCAGGAAGCAGTTTGCTAACAATCTTTTCGTGGAACCTGCAAAGTGAGATATGGGAGCCCATAGGGACCCATGGTGAAAAAGGAATTATATTCCCCTAATAACTAGAGAGAAGCTTTCTGAGAGATTGCTTTCTGATGTGTGACTTCATCACACAGAGTTCCACCCTTCCCTTCTTGAAACAGTTTGCTAACACTCTTGTCGTGGATTCTGCAATGTGATATTTTGGAGCTCATTGAGGGCTCTGGTGAAAAAGGAAATATCCTCACATTAAAACTGGAAAGAAGCCTTCTGAGAAATTGCATTGCCATGTGTGAATGCAACTCACAGAGTTACACGTTTCTCTTCAGTGATCGGTTTGTTAACACAGTTTTCTGGAAATCTGCAATTATATACTTCGAGCGCAATGAAGCTTACGGTGACAAAGGAAATATCCTCCGATGAAAACTAGCAAGAAGCTTTCTTAGAAACTTCTTGGTGATGTGTGAATTCATCTCACAGAGTTACACTTATGTTTCCTGGAGCAGTCCATTAACACTGTCTTTGAGGAACCTGACAAGGGCTTCTTTGAATCGCATTGAGGTCTACGCTGATAAAGGAAATTTCATAAGTTCAAAACGTGAAAGAAGCTTTCTGAGAAACTTCTTTCTGATCAGTGAGTTCATGTCACTGACTTACAACGTACACCTCAGGAAGCAGTTTGCTCACAATCTTTTCGTGGAAACTGCAAAGTGAGATTTGGGAGCCCATAGGGGCCCATGGTGAAAAAGGAATTATATTCACCTAATAACTAGAGAGAAGCTTTCTGAGAGATTGCTTTCTGATGTGTGACTTCATCACACAGAGTTCCACCCTTCCCTTCGTGGAACAGTTTGTTAACACTGTTGTCGTGGATTCTGCAAAGTGATATTTGGGAGCCCATAGGGGCCCATGGTGAAAAAAAGAAGTATCCTCACCTAATAACTAGAGAGAAGCTTTCTGACAAATTGCTTTCTGATGTGTGACTTCATCACACAGAGTTCCACCCTTCCCTTCTTGAAACAGTTTGCTAACACTCTTGTCGTGGATTCTGCAAAGTGATATTTTGGAGCTCATTGAGGGCTCTGGTGAAAAAGGAAATATCCTCACATTAAAACTGGAAAGAAGCCTTCTGAGAAACTGCATTGCCATGTGTGAATGCAAATCACAGAGTTACACGTTTCTCTTCTGTGATCGGTTTGTTAACACAGTTTTCTGGAAATCTGCAATTAGATACTTCCTAGCGCAATGAAGCTTACGGTGACAAAGGAAATATCCTCTGATGAAAACTAGCAAGAAGCTTTCTTAGAAACTTCTTGGTGATGTGTGAATTCATCTCACAGAGTTACACTTATGTTTCGTGGAGCAGTCCATTAACACTGTCTTTGAGGAACCTGACAAGGGCTTCTTTGGATCGCATTGAGGCCTACGCTGATAAAGGATATTTCATCGGTTCAAAACGTGAAAGAAGCTTTCTGAGAAACTTCTTTCGGATCAGTGAGTTCATGTCACAGACTTACAACGTACACCTCAGGAAGCAGTTTGCTAACACTCTTTTCGTGGAAACTGCAAAGTGAGATTTGGGAGCCCATAGGGGCCCATGGTGAAAAAGGAAATATCCTAACAAAATAACTAGAGAGAAGCTTTCTGAGAGATTGCTTTCTGATGTGTGACTTCATCACACAGAGTTCCACCCTTCCCTTCTTGGAACAGTTTGTTAAAACTGTTGTCGTGGATTCTGCAAAGTGATATTTGGGAGCCCATAGGGGCCCATGGTGAAAAAAGAAGTATCCTCACCTAATAACTAGAGAGAAGCTTTCTGACAGATTGCTTTCTGATGTGTGACTTCATCACACAGAATTCCAAACTTCCCTTCTTGAAACAGTTTGCTAACACTCTTGTCGTGGATTCTGCAAAGTGATATTTTGGAGCTCATTGAGGGCTCTGGTGAAAAAGGAAATATCCTCACATTAAAACTGGAAAGAAGCCTTCTGAGAAACTGCATTGCCATGTGTGAATGCAAATCACAGAGTTACACGTTTCTCTTCAGTGATCGGTTTGTTAACACAGTTTTCTGGAAATCTGCAATTAGATACTTCCTAGCGCAATGAAGCTTACGGTGACAAAGGAAATATCCTCCGAAGAAAACTAGGAAGAAGCTTTCTTAGAAACTTCTTGGTGATGTGTGAATTCATCTCACAGAGTTACACTTATGTTTCGTGGAGCAGTCCATTAACACTGTTTTTGAGGAACCTGAGAAGGGCTTCTTTGGATGGCATTGACGCCTACGCTGATAAAGGAAATTTCATGAGTTCAAAACGTGAAAGAAGCTTTCTGAGAAACTTCTTTCTGATCAGTGAGTTCATGTCACAGACTTACAACATACACCTCAGGAAGCAGATTGCTAACACTCTTTTCGCGGAAACTGCAAAGTGATATTTGGGAGCCCATAGGGGCCCATGGTGAAAAAGGAAATATCCTCACATAAAAACTAGAGAGAAGCTTTTTAAGGGATTGCTCTCTGATGTGTGACTTCATCACACAGATTTCCACCCTTCCCATCTTGAAACAGTTTGCTAACACTGTTGTCGTTTGATTCTGCAAAGTGATATTTGGGAGCCCATAACGGCCCATGGTGAAAAAGGAGATATCCTCACATAATAACTAGAGAGAAGCTTTCTGAGAAACTGCACTGCCATGTGTGAATGCAACTCACAGAGTTACACGCTTCTCTTCAGTGATCAGTTTGTTAACACAGTTTTCTGGAAATCTGCAATTAGATACTTCATAGCACAATGAAGCCTACAGTGACAAAGGAAATATCTTCAGATGAAAACTAGAAAGAAGCTTTCTTAGAAACTTCTTGGTGATGTGTGAATTCATCTCACAGAATTACACTTATGTTTCGTGGAGCAGTCCATTAACACTGTCTTTGAGGAAACTGACAAGGGCTTCTTTGAATCGCATTGAGGTCTACGCTGATAAAGGAAATTTCATAAGTTCAAAACGTGAAAGAAGCTTTCTGAGAAACTTCTTTCTGATCAGTGAGTTCATGTCACAGACTTACAACGTACACCTCAGGAAGCAGTTTGCTAACAATCTTTTCGTGGAAACTGCAAAGTGAGATTTGGGAGCCCATAGGGGCCCATGGTGAAAAAGGAATTATATTCAACTAATAACTAGAGAGAAGCTTTCTGAGAGATTGCTTTCTGATGTGTGACTTCATCACACAGAGTTCCACCCTTCCCTTCGTGGAAGAGTTTGCTAAAACTGTTATCGAGGATTCTGCAAAGTGATATTTTGGAGCTCATTGAGGGCTCTGGTGAAAAAGGAAATATCCTCACATTAAAACTGGAAAGAAGCCTTCTGAGAAACTGCATTGCCATGTGTGAATGCAAATCACAGAGTTACACGTTTCTCTTCTGTGATCGGTTTGTTAACACAGTTCTCTGGAAATCTGCAATTAGATACTTCCTAGCGCAATGAAGCTTACGGTGACAAAGGAAATACCCTCTGATGAAAACTAGCAAGAAGCTTTCTTAGAAACCTCTTGGTGATGTGTGAATTCATCTCACAGGGTTACACTTATGTTTCGTGGAGCAGTCCATTAACACTGTCTTTGAGGAACCTGACAAGGGCTTCTTTGAATCGCATTGAGGCCTACGCTGATAAAGGATATTTCATCGGTTCAAAACGTGAAAGAAGCTTTCTGAGAAACTTCTTTCTGATCTGTGAGTTCATCTCACAGACTTATAACTTAGACTTCAGGAAGCAGTTTGCTAACAGTCTTCGTGTAAACTGCAAAGTGAGATTTGGGAGCCCATAGGGACCCATGGTGAAAAAGGAATTATATTCACCTAATAACTAGAGAGAAGCTTTCTGAGAGATTGCTTTCTGATGTGTGACTTCATCACACAGATTTCCACCCTTCCCTTCTTGGAACAGTTTGTTAACACTGTTGTCGTGAATTCTGCAAAGTGATATTTGGGAACCCATAGGGGCCCATGGTGAAAAAAGAAGTATCCTCACCTAATAACTAGAGAGAAGCTTTCTGATAGATTGCTTTCTGATGTGTGACTTCATCACACAGAGTTCCACCCTTCCCTTCTTGAAACAGTTTGCTAACACTCTTGTCGTGGATTCTGCAAAGTGATATTTTGGAACTCATTGAGGGCTCTGGTGAAAAAGGAAATATCCTCACATTTAAAGTGGAAAGAAGCCTTCTGAGAAACTGCATTGCCATGTGTGAATGCAACTCACAGAGTTACACGTTTCTCTACAGTGATCAGTTTGCTAACAGAGTTTTCTGGAAATGTGCAATGGGATACTTCTTAGCGTAATGAAGCTTCTGAGGGCAAAGGAAATATCCTCAGATGAAAACTAGAAAGAAGCTTTCTTACAAACTTCTTGGTGATGTGTGAATTCATCTCACAGAGTTACACTTATGTTTCGTGGAGCAGTCCATTAACACTGTCTTTGAGGAACCTGAGAAGGGCTTCTTTGGATCGCATTGAGGCCTACGCTGATAAAGGAAATTCCATCAGTTCAAAACGTGAAAGAAGTTTTCTGAGAAACTTCTTTCTAATAAGTGAGATCATCTCACAGACGTACAACTTAGACCTCAGGAAGCAGTTTGCTAACACTCTTTTCGTGGAAACTGCAAAGTGATATTTGGGAGCCCATAGAGGCCCATGGTGAAAAAGGAAATATCCTAACAAAATAACTAGAGAGAAGCTTTCTGAGAGATTGCTTTCTGATGTGTGACTTCATCATACAGAGTTCCACCATTCCCTTCTTGGAACAGTTTGCTAACACTGTGGTTGTGTATTCAGCAATGTGATATATGGGAGCTCATTGACGGCTATGGTGAAAAAGGAAATATCCTCAGAAAGAAACTGGAATAAAGCTTTCTTAGAACCAGCTTTGCGATGTGTGAATGCAACTCACAGAGTTACATGTTTCTCCTCACTGATCCGTTTGTTTACACAGTTTTCTTGAAATCTGCAATGGGATACTTCTTAGCGCTATGCAGCTGACGGTGACATATGGAAATCCTCAGATCAGAAGGTGAAAGAAGCTTTCTGAGAATTTGCTTTCTGATGTGTGACTTCATCTCTCAGAGTTACACCACTGTTTCTTGGAGCCGTTTCCTAGGCCTGTTTCCGTGGTTTCTGAGAAGTGATATTTTCGATGGGTTTGGAGAGTGGAAGGACAAAGGAAATATCCTTCGAGAAAAACCAGAATGAAGTTTTCTGAGAAACTGCTTTGTGATGTGTGAATCATTTCACAGTGTTATACCCCCCTTTCATGGTGGAGTTTCCTAGCATTCCTTTTGTGGAATCTCATAAGTGATGTCTTGGATATCGTTGAATCCCATGGTGAATAAGGAAGTATCCTCGGACAAACCTGTAGAGAAACCTTCTCAAAAACGTCTTTGCTGTGGGTGAATTCAGGCCACAGATGTCCACCACTGTTTTCACGGAGAAGCTTGCTAACCGAGTTTTCGCAGAATCTGCAATAGGACACACGGTGGCACTCCGAGACCACAAATAACCTCATCTTCCTAAAGCAAGAAGCTTTCTGAGAAACCGCTTTGTGATGTGTGAATTCAACCCACTGAGTTCCAGCTGTATTTCGTGGGGCCGTTGGCTAGCCCAGTTTGTGTGAAATCTGAGAACTGATATTTCGGATCCCTTTGAAGTCTAAGGGGCCAAAGAAAGTATCCTTCCATTAAAACGAAAAAGAAGAGTTCTGAGAAACTTCTCTGTGAACTGTGAATTCATCTCAAAGAGTTACAACTTATTCCTCAGGAACAAGTTTGCTAACACTCTTTGCGTGGAATCTGCTAAGTGATATTTGGGAGCCTTTTGAAGCCCGTGGTGAAAAAGGAAATATCCTCCGACAATAACTAGAGAGAAGCTTTCTGAGAGATTGCTTTCTGATATGTGACTTCATCACACAGAGTTCCACCCCTCCCTTCTTGGAACAGTTTGCTAACACTGTTGTCCTGGATTCTGCAAAGTGATATTTTGGAGCTCATTGAGGGCTCCGGTGAAAAAGGAAATATCCTCACATTAAAACTGGAAAGAAGCCTTCTGAGAAACTGCATTGCCATGTGTGAATGCAACTCACAGAGTTACACGTTTCTCTTCAGTGATCAGTTTGTTAACACAGATTTCTGGAAATCTGCAATTAGATACTTCGAGCACAATGAAGCTTACGGTGACAAAGGAAATATCCTCCGATGAAAACTAGAAAGAAGCTTTCTTAGAAACTTCTTGGTGATGTGTGAATTCATCTCACAGAGTTACACTTATGTTTCGTGGAGCAGTCCATTAACACTGTCTTTGAGGAACCTGAGAAGGGCTTCTTTGGATCGCATTGAGGTCTACGCTGATAAAGGAAATTTCATCGGTTCAAAACGTGAAAGAAGCTTTCTGAGAAACTTCTTTCTGATCTGTGAGTTCATCTCACAGACTTATAACTTAGACTTCAGGAAGCAGTTTGCTAACAGTCTTCGTGGAAACTGCAAAGTGAGATTTGGGAGCCCATAGGGACCCATGGTGAAAAAGGAATTATATTCACCTAATAATTAGAGAGAAGCTTTCTGAGAGATTGCTTTCTGAGGTGTGACTTCATCACACAGAGTTCCACCCTTCCCTTCTTGGAACAGTTTGTTAACACTGTTGTCGTGGATTCTGCAAAGTGATATTTGGGAGCCCATACGGGCCCATGGTGAAAAAAGAAGTATCCTCACCTAATAACTAGAGAGAAGCTTTCTGACAGATTGCTTTCTGATGTGTGACTTCATCACACAGAGTTCCACCCCTCAATTCTTGGAACAGTTTGCTAACACTGTGGTCCTGGATTCTGCAAAGTGATATTTTGGAGCTCATTGAGGGCTCTGGTGAAAAAGGAAATACCCTCAGATCAAAACTGGAAAGAAGCCTTCTGAGAAACTGCTTTGCCATGTGTGAATGCAACTCATAGAATTACACGTTTCTCTTCAGTGATCGGTTTGTTAACACAGTTTTCTCGAAATCTGCAATTAGATACTTCATAGCGAAATGAAGCTTACGGTGACATAGGAAATATCCTCAGATGAAAACTAGAACGAAGCTTTCCTAGGAACTTCTTGGTTATGTGTGAACTCATCTCACAGTGATACACTTATGTTTCTTGGAGCAGTCCATTTACTCTGTCGTTGAGGAACCTGAAAAGGGCTTCTTTGGATCGCATTGAGGCCTACACTGATAAAGGAAATATCATCAGTTCAAAACGTGAAAGAAGCTTTCTGAGAAACTACTTTCTGATCTGTGAATTCATCTCACAGAGTTACAACTTAGACCTCAGGAAGCAGTTTGCTAACACTCTTTTCGTGGAATCTGCAATGTGATATTTGGGAGCCCATAGGGGCCCATGGGAAAAAAGGAAATATAATCATATAATAACTAGAGAGAAGCTTTCTGAGAGATTGCTTTCTGATGTGTGACTTCATCACACAGAGTTCCACCCTTCCCTTGGTGAGACAGTGTGCTAACACTGTTGTCGTGGATTCTGCAAAGTGATATTTCGGAGCCCATAGGGGTGCATGGTGAAAAAGGAAATATCCTCACATAATAATTACAGAGAAGCTTTCTGAGAGATTGCTTTCTGATGTGTGACTTCATCACACAGAATTCCACCCTTCCCTTCTTGGAACAGTTTGCTAACACTGTGGTTGTGTATTCAGCAATGTGATATTTGGGAGCTTATTGACGGCTATGGTGAAAAAGGAAATATCCTCAGAAAGAAACTGGAATAAAGCTTTCTTAGAACCAGCTTTGCAATGTGTGAATGCAACTCACAGAGTTACATTTTTCTCCTCACTGATCCGTTTGCTTACACAGTTTTCTTGAAATCTGCAATGGGATATTTCTTAGCGCTATGCAGCTGACGATGACAAAGGGAAATCCTCAGATCAGAAGGTGAAAGAAGCTGTCTGAGAATTTGCTTTCTGATGTGTGACTTCATCTCTCAGAGTTACACCACTATTTCTTGGAGCCGTTTCCTAGGACTGTTTCCGTGGTTTCTGAGAAGTGATATTTTCGATGGGTTTGGAGAGTGGAAGGACAAAGGAAATATCCTCCGAGAAAAACCAGAATGAAGTTTTCTGAGAAACTGCTTTGTGATGTGTGAATCATTTCACAGTGTTATACCCCCCTTTCATGGTGGAGTTTCCTAGCATTCCTTTTGTGGAATCTCATAAGTGATGTCTTGGATATCGTTGAATCCCATGGTGAATAAGGAAGTATCCTCGGACAAACCTGTAGAGAAACCTTCTCAAAAACGTCTTTGCTGTGGGTGAATTCAGGCCACAGATGTCCACCACTGTTTTCACGGAGAAGCTTGCTAACCGAGTTTTCGCAGAATCTGCAATAGGACACACGGTGGCGCTCCGAGACCACAAATAACCTCATCTTCCTAAAGCAAGAAGCTTTCTGAGAAACCGCTTTGTGATGTGTGAATTCAACCCACTGAGTTCCAGCTGTATTTCGTGGGGCCGTTGGCTAGCCCAGTTTGTGTGAAATCTGAGAACTGATATTTCGGATCCCTTTGAAGTCTAAGGGGCCAAAGAAAATATCCTTCCATTAAAACGAAAAAGAAGAGTTCTGAGAAACTTCTCTGTGAACTGTGAATTCATCTCAAAGAGTTACAACTTATTCCTCAGGAACAAGTTTGCTAACACTCTTTGCGTGGAATCTGCTAAGTGATATTTGGGAGCCTTTTGAAGCCCATGGTGAAAAAGGAAATATCCTCAGACAATAACTAGAGAGAAGCTTTCTGACAGATTGCTTTCTGATATGTGACTTCATCACACAGAGTTCCACCCTTTCCTTCTTGGAACAGTTTGCTAACACTGTTGTCCTGGATTCAGCAAAGTGATATTTTGGAGCTCATTGAGGGCTCTGGTGAAAAAGGAAATATCCTCAGATCAAAACTGGAAAGAAGCCTTCTGAGAAACTGCTTTGCCATGTGTGAATGCAACTCATAGAATTACACGTTTCTCTTCAGTGATCGGTTTGTTAACACAGTTTTCTAGAAATCTGCAATTAGATACTTCATAGCGAAATGAAGCTTACGGTGACATAGGAAATATCCTCAGATGAAAACTAGAACGAAGCTTTCCTAGGAACTTCTTGGTTATGTGTGAACTCATCTCACAGTGATACACTTATGTTTCTTGGAGCAGTCCATTTACTCTGTCGTTGAGGAACCTGAAAAGGGCTTCTTTGGATCGCATTGAGGCCTACACTGATAAAGGAAATATCATCAGTTCAAAACGTGAAAGAAGCTTTCTGAGAAACTACTTTCTGATCTGTGAATTCATCTCACAGAGTTACAACTTAGACCTCAGGAAGCAGTTTGCTAACACTCTTTTCGTGGAATCTGCAATGTGATATTTGGGAGCCCATAGGGGCCCATGGGAAAAAAGGAAATATAATCACATAATAACTAGAGAGAAGCTTTCTGAGAGATTGCTTTCTGATGTGTGACTTCATCACACAGAGTTCCACCCTTCCCTTGGTGAGACAGTGTGCTAACACTGTTGTCGTGGACTCTGCAAAGTGATATTTCGGAGCCCATGGGGTGCATGGTGAAAAAGGAAATATCCTCACATAATAATTACAGAGAAGCTTTCTGAGAGATTGCTTTCTGATGTGTGACTTCATCACACAGAGTTCCACCCTTCCCTTCTTGGAACAGTTTGCTAACACTGTGGTTGTGTATTCAGCAATGTGATATTTGGGAGCTCATTGACGGCTATGGTGAAAAAGGAAATATCCTCAGAAAGAAACTGGAATAAAGCTTTCTTAGAACCAGCTTTGCAATGTGTGAATGCAACTCACAGAGTTACATTTTTCTCCTCACTGATCCGTTTGCTTACACAGTTTTCTTGAAATCTGCAATGGGATATTTCTTAGCGCTATGCAGCTGACGGTGACAAAGGGAAATCCTCAGATCAGAAGGTGAAAGAAGCTGTCTGAGAATTTGCTTTCTGATGTGTGACTTCATCTCTCAGAGTTACACCACTATTTCTTGGAGCCGTTTCCTAGGACTGTTTCCGTGGTTTCTGAGAAGTGATATTTTCGATGGGTTTGGAGAGTGGAAGGACAAAGGAAATATCCTCCGAGAAAAACCAGAATGAAGTTTTCTGAGAAACTGCTTTGTGATGTGTGAATCATTTCACAGTGTTATACCCCCCTTTCATGGTGGAGTTTCCTAGCATTCCTTTTGTGGAATCTCATAAGTGATGTCTTGGATATCGTTGAATCCCATGGTGAATAAGGAAGTATCCTCGGACAAACCTGTAGAGAAACCTTCTCAAAAACGTCTTTGCTGTGGGTGAATTCAGGCCACAGATGTCCACCACTGTTTTCACGGAGAAGCTTGCTAACCGAGTTTTCGCAGAATCTGCAATAGGACACACGGTGGCGCTCCGAGACCACAAATAACCTCATCTTCCTAAAGCAAGAAGCTTTCTGAGAAACCGCTTTGTGATGTGTGAATTCAACCCACTGAGTTCCAGCTGTATTTCGTGGGGCCGTTGGCTAGCCCAGTTTGTGTGAAATCTGAGAACTGATATTTCGGATCCCTTTGAAGTCTAAGGGGCCAAAGAAAATATCCTTCCATTAAAACGAAAAAGAAGAGTTCTGAGAAACTTCTCTGTGAACTGTGAATTCATCTCAAAGAGTTACAACTTATTCCTCAGGAACAAGTTTGCTAACACTCTTTGCGTGGAATCTGCTAAGTGATATTTGGGAGCCTTTTGAAGCCCATGGTGAAAAAGGAAATATCCTCAGACAATAACTAGAGAGAAGCTTTCTGACAGATTGCTTTCTGATATGTGACTTCATCACACAGAGTTCCGCCCTTCCCTTCTTGGAACAGTTTGCTAACACTGTTGTCCTGGATTCTGCAAAGTGATATTTTGGAGCTCATTGAGGGCTCTGGTGAAAAAGGAAATATCCTCAGATCAAAACTGGAAAGAAGCCTTCTGAGAAACTGCATTGCCATGTGTGAATGCAACTCACAGAGTTACACGTTTCTCTTCAGTGATCAGTTTGTTAACACAGTTTTCTGGAAATCTGCAATTAGATACTTCCTAGCGCAATGAAGCTTACGGTGACAAAGGAAATATCTTCAGATGAAAACTAGAAAGAAGCTTTCTTAGAAACTTCTTGGTGATGTGTGAATTCATCTCACAGAGTTACACTTATGTTTCCTGGAGCAGTCCATTAACACTGTCTTTGAGGAACCTGACAAGGGCTACTTTGAATCGCATTGAGGTTACGCTGATAAAGGAAATTTCGTCAGTTCAAAACGTGAAAGAAGCTTTCTGTGAAACTTCTTTCTGATCAGTGAGTTCATGTCACAGACTTAAAACGTCCACCTCAGGAAGCAGTTTGCTAACTCTCTTTTCGTGGAAACTGCAAAGTGAGATTTGGGAGCCCATAGGGACCCATGGTGAAAAAGGAATTATATTCACCTAATAACTAGAGAGAAGCTTTCTGAGAGATTGCTTTCTGATGTGTGACTTCATCACACAGAGTTCCACCCTTCCATTTTGGAACAGTTTGTTAACACTGTTGTCGTCGATTCTGCAAAGTGATATTTGGGAGCCCATAGGGGCCCATGGTGAAAAAAGAGATATCCTCACCTAATAACTAGAGAGAAGCTTTCTGACAGATTGCTTTCTGATGTGTGACTTCATCACACAGAGTTCCACCCTTCCCTTCTTGAAACAGTTTGCTAACACTCTTGTCGTGGATTCTGCAAAGTGATATTTTGGAGTTCATTGAGGGCTTTGGTGAAAAAGGAAATATCCACACATTAAAAGTGGAAAGAAGCCTTCTGAGAAACTGCATTGCCATGTGTGAATGCAACTCACAGAGTTACACGTTTCTCTTCAGTGATCAGTTTGTTAACACAGTTTTCTGGAAATCTGCAATTAGATACTTCCTAGCGCAATGAAGCTTACGGTGACAAAGGAAATATCCTCCGATGAAAACTAGCAAGAAGCTTTCTTAGAAACTTCTTGGTGATGTGTGAATTCATCTCACAGAGTTACACTTATGTTTCGTGGAACAGTCCATTAACACTGTCTTTGAGGAACCTGAGAAGGGCTTCTTTGGATCACATTGAGGCCTACACTGATAAAGGAAATTTCATCAGTTCAAAACGTGAAAGAAGCTTTCTGAGAAACTTCTTTCTGATCAGTGAGATCATCTCACAGACTTACAACTTAGACCTCAGGAAGCAGTTTGCTAACACTCTTTTCGTGGAAACTGCAAAGTGAGATTTGGGAGCCCATAGGGGCCCATGGTGAAAAAGGAAATATCCTAACAAAATAACTAGAGAGAAGCTTTCTGAGAGATTGCTTTCTGATGTGTGACTTCATCACACAGAGTTCCACCCTTCTCTTCTTGGAACAGTTTGCTAACACTGTGGTTGTGTATTCAGCAATGTGATATATGGGAGCTCATTGACGGCTATGGTGAAAAAGATAATATCCTCAGAAAGAAACTGGAAAAAAGCTTTCTTAGAACCTGCTTTGTGATGTGTGAATGTAACTCACAGAGTTACATGTTTCTCCTCACTGATCTGTTTGTTTACACAGTTTTCTTGAAATCTGCAATGGGATACTTCTTAGCGCTATGCAGCTGACGGTGACAAAGGGAAATCCTCAGATCAGAAGGTGAAAGAAGCTTTCTGAGAATTTGCTTTCTGATGTGTGACTTCATCTCTCAGAGTTACACCACTATTTCTTGGAGCCGTTTCCTAGGACTGTTTCCGTGGTTTCTGAGAAGTGATATTTTCGATGGGTTTGGAGAGTGGAAGGACAAAGGAAATATCCTCCGAGAAAAACCAGAATGAAGTTTTCTGAGAAACTGCTTTGTGATGTGTGAATCATTTCACAGTGTTATACCCCCCTTTCATGGTGGAGTTTCCTAGCATTCCTTTTGTGGAATCTCATAAGTGATGTCTTGGATATCGTTGAATCCCATGGTGAATAAGGAAGTATCCTCGGACAAACCTGTAGAGAAACCTTCTCAAAAACGTCTTTGCTGTGGGTGAATTCAGGCCACAGATGTCCACCACTGTTTTCACGGAGAAGCTTGCTAACCGAGTTTTCGCAGAATCTGCAATAGGACACACGGTGGCGCTCCGAGACCACAAATAACCTCATCTTCCTAAAGCAAGAAGCTTTCTGAGAAACCGCTTTGTGATGTGTGAATTCAACCCACTGAGTTCCAGCTGTATTTCGTGGGGCCGTTGGCTAGCCCAGTTTGTGTGAAATCTGAGAACTGATATTTCGGATCCCTTTGAAGTCTAAGGGGCCAAAGAAAATATCCTTCCATTAAAACGAAAAAGAAGAGTTCTGAGAAACTTCTCTGTGAACTGTGAATTCATCTCAAAGAGTTACAACTTATTCCTCAGGAACAAGTTTGCTAACACTCTTTGCGTGGAATCTGCTAAGTGATATTTGGGAGCCTTTTGAAGCCCATGGTGAAAAAGGAAATATCCTCAGACAATAACTAGAGAGAAGCTTTCTGACAGATTGCTTTCTGATATGTGACTTCATCACACAGAGTTCCGCCCTTCCCTTCTTGGAACAGTTTGCTAACACTGTTGTCCTGGATTCTGCAAAGTGATATTTTGGAGCTCATTGAGGGCTCTGGTGAAAAAGGAAATATCCTCAGATCAAAACTGGAAAGAAGCCTTCTGAGAAACTGCATTGCCATGTGTGAATGCAACTCACAGAGTTACACGTTTCTCTTCAGTGATCAGTTTGTTAACACAGTTTTCTGGAAATCTGCAATTAGATACTTCCTAGCGCAATGAAGCTTACGGTGACAAAGGAAATATCTTCAGATGAAAACTAGAAAGAAGCTTTCTTAGAAACTTCTTGGTGATGTGTGAATTCATCTCACAGAGTTACACTTATGTTTCCTGGAGCAGTCCATTAACACTGTCTTTGAGGAACCTGACAAGGGCTACTTTGAATCGCATTGAGGTTACGCTGATAAAGGAAATTTCGTCAGTTCAAAACGTGAAAGAAGCTTTCTGTGAAACTTCTTTCTGATCAGTGAGTTCATGTCACAGACTTAAAACGTCCACCTCAGGAAGCAGTTTGCTAACTCTCTTTTCGTGGAAACTGCAAAGTGAGATTTGGGAGCCCATAGGGACCCATGGTGAAAAAGGAATTATATTCACCTAATAACTAGAGAGAAGCTTTCTGAGAGATTGCTTTCTGATGTGTGACTTCATCACACAGAGTTCCACCCTTCCATTTTGGAACAGTTTGTTAACACTGTTGTCGTCGATTCTGCAAAGTGATATTTGGGAGCCCATAGGGGCCCATGGTGAAAAAAGAGATATCCTCACCTAATAACTAGAGAGAAGCTTTCTGACAGATTGCTTTCTGATGTGTGACTTCATCACACAGAGTTCCACCCTTCCCTTCTTGAAACAGTTTGCTAACACTCTTGTCGTGGATTCTGCAAAGTGATATTTTGGAGTTCATTGAGGGCTTTGGTGAAAAAGGAAATATCCACACATTAAAAGTGGAAAGAAGCCTTCTGAGAAACTGCATTGCCATGTGTGAATGCAACTCACAGAGTTACACGTTTCTCTTCAGTGATCAGTTTGTTAACACAGTTTTCTGGAAATCTGCAATTAGATACTTCCTAGCGCAATGAAGCTTACGGTGACAAAGGAAATATCCTCCGATGAAAACTAGCAAGAAGCTTTCTTAGAAACTTCTTGGTGATGTGTGAATTCATCTCACAGAGTTACACTTATGTTTCGTGGAACAGTCCATTAACACTGTCTTTGAGGAACCTGAGAAGGGCTTCTTTGGATCACATTGAGGCCTACACTGATAAAGGAAATTTCATCAGTTCAAAACGTGAAAGAAGCTTTCTGAGAAACTTCTTTCTGATCAGTGAGATCATCTCACAGACTTACAACTTAGACCTCAGGAAGCAGTTTGCTAACACTCTTTTCGTGGAAACTGCAAAGTGAGATTTGGGAGCCCATAGGGGCCCATGGTGAAAAAGGAAATATCCTAACAAAATAACTAGAGAGAAGCTTTCTGAGAGATTGCTTTCTGATGTGTGACTTCATCACACAGAGTTCCACCCTTCTCTTCTTGGAACAGTTTGCTAACACTGTGGTTGTGTATTCAGCAATGTGATATATGGGAGCTCATTGACGGCTATGGTGAAAAAGATAATATCCTCAGAAAGAAACTGGAAAAAAGCTTTCTTAGAACCTGCTTTGTGATGTGTGAATGTAACTCACAGAGTTACATGTTTCTCCTCACTGATCTGTTTGTTTACACAGTTTTCTTGAAATCTGCAATGGGATACTTCTTAGCGCTATGCAGCTGACGGTGACAAAGGGAAATCCTCAGATCAGAAGGTGAAAGAAGCTTTCTGAGAATTTGCTTTCTGATGTGTGACTTCATCTCTCAGAGTTACACCACTATTTCTTGGAGCCGTTTCCTAGGACTGTTTCCGTGGTTTCTGAGAAGTGATATTTTCGATGGGTTTGGAGAGTGGAAGGACAAAGGAAATATCCTCCGAGAAAAACCAGAATGAAGTTTTCTGAGAAACTGCTTTGTGATGTGTGAATCATTTCACAGTGTTATACCCCCCTTTCATGGTGGAGTTTCCTAGCATTCCTTTTGTGGAATCTCATAAGTGATGTCTTGGATATCGTTGAATCCCATGGTGAATAAGGAAGTATCCTCGGACAAACCTGTAGAGAAACCTTCTCAAAAAGTCTTTGCTGTGGGTGAATTCAGGCCACAGATGTCCATCACTGTTTTCACGGAGAAGCTTGCTAACCGAGTTTTCGCAGAATCTGCAATAGGACACACGGTGGCGCTCCGAGACCACAAATAACCTCATCTTCCTAAAGCAAGAAGCTTTCTGAGAAACCGCTTTGTGATGTGTGAATTCAACCCACTGAGTTCCAGCTGTATTTCGTGGGGCCGTTGGCTAGCCCAGTTTGTGTGAAAACTGAGAACTGATATTTCGGATCCCTTTGAAGTCTAAGGGGCCAAAGAAAATATCCTTCCATTAAAACGAAAAAGAAGAGTTCTGAGAAACTTCTCTGTGAACTGTGAATTCATCTCAAAGTGTTACAACTCATTCCTCAGGAACAAGTTTGCTAACACTCTTTGCGTGGAATCTGCTAAGTGATATTTGGGAGCCTTTTGAAGCCCATGGTGAAAAAGGAAATATCCTCAGACAATAACAAGAGAGAAGCTTTCTGAGAGATTGCTTTCTGATATGTGACTTCATCACACAGAGTTCCACCCTTCCCTTCTTGGAACAGTTTGCTAACACTGTTGTCCTGGATTCTGCAAAGTGATATTTTGGAGCTCATTGAGGGCTCTGGTGAAAAAGGAAATATCCTCACATTAAAACTGGAAAGAAGCCTTCTGAGAAACCGCATTGCCATGTGTGAATGCAACTCACAGAGTTACACGTTTCTCTTCAGTGATCAGTTTGTTAACACAGTTTTCTGGAAATCTGCAATTAGATACTTCCTAGCGCAATGAAGCTTACAGTGACAAAGGAAATATCTTCAGATGAAAACTAGAAAGAAGCTTTCTTAGAAACTTCTTGGTGATGTGTGAATTCATCTCACAGAGTTACACTTATGTTTCCTGGAGCAGTCCATTAACACTGTCTTTGAGGAACCTGACAAGGGCTTCTTTGAATCGCCTTGAGGTTACGCTGATAAAGGAAATTTCATGAGTTCAAAACGTGAAAGAAGCTTTCTGAGAAACTTCTTTCTGATCAGTGAGTTCATGTCACAGACTTACAACGTTCACCTCAGGAAGCAGTTTGCTAACACTCTTTTCGTGGAAACTGCAAAGTGAGATTTGGGAGCCCATAGGGGCCCATGGTGAAAAAGGAAATATCCTAACAAAATAACTAGAGAGAAGCTTTCTGAGAGATTGCTTTCTGATGTGTGACTTCATCACACAGAGTTCCACCCTTCTCTTCTTGGAACAGTTTGCTAACACTGTGGTTGTGTATTCAGCAATGTGATATATGGGAGCTCATTGACGGCTATGGTGAAAAAGATAATATCCTCAGAAAGAAACTGGAAAAAAGCTTTCTTAGAACCAGCTTTGCGATGTGTGAATGCAACTCACAGAGTTACATGTTTCTCCTCACTGATCTGTTTGTTTACACAGTTTTCTTGAAATCTGCAATGGGATACTTCTTAGCGCTATGCAGCTGACGGTGACAAAGGGAAATCCTCAGATCAGAAGGTGAAAGAAGCTTTCTGAAAATTTGCTTTCTGATGTGTGACTTCATCTCTCAGAGTTACACCACTGTTTCTTGGAGCCGTTTCCTAGGACTGTTTCCGTGGTTTCTGAGAAGTGATATTTTCGATGGGTTTGGAGAGTGGAAGGACAAAGGAAATATCCTCCGAGAAAAACCAGAATGAAGTTTTCTGAGAAACTGCTTTGTGATGTGTGAATCATTTCACAGTGTTATACCCCCCTTTCATGGTGCATTTTCCTAGCATTCCTTTTGTGGAATCTCATAAGTGATGTCTTGGATATCGTTGAATCCCATGGTGAATAAGGAAGTATCCTCGGACAAACCTGTAGAGAAACCTTCTCAAAAACGTCTTTGCTGTGGGTGAATTCAGGCCACAGATGTCCATCACTGTTTTCACGGAGAAGCTTGCTAACCGAGTTTTCGCAGAATCTGCAATAGGACACACGGTGGCGCTCCGAGACCACAAATAACCTCATCTTCCTAAAGCAAGAAGCTTTCTGAGAAACCGCTTTGTGATGTGTGAATTCAACCCACTGAGTTCCAGCTGTACTTCGCGGGGCCGTTGGCTAGCCCAGTTTGTGTGAAATCTGAGAACTGATATTTCGGATCCCATTGAAGTCTAAGGGGCCAAAGAAAATATCCTTCCATTAAAACGAAAAAGAAGAGTTCTGAGAAACTTCTCTGTGAACTGTGAATTCATCTCAAAGAGTTACAACTAATTCCTCAGGAACAAGTTTGCTAACACTCTTTGCGTGGAATCTGCTAAGTGATATTTGGGAGCCTTTTGAAGCCCATGGTGAAAAAGGAAATATCCTCAGACAATAACAAGAGAGAAGCTTTCTGAGAGATTGCTTTCTGATATGTGACTTCATCACAGACAGTTCCACCCTTCCCTTCTTGGAACAGTTTGCTAACACTGTTTTCCTGGATTCTGCAAAGTGATATTTTGGAGCTCATTGAGGGCTCTGGTGAAAAAGGAAATATCCTCACATTAAAACTGGAAAGAAGCCTTCTGAGAAACCGCATTGCCATGTGTGAATGCAACTCACAGAGTTACACGTTTCTCTTCAGTGATCAGTTTGTTAACACAGTTTTCTGGAAATCTGCAATTAGATACTTCCTAGCGCAATGAAGCTTACAGTGACAAAGGAAATATCTTCAGATGAAAACTAGAAAGAAGCTTTCTTAGAAACTTCTTGGTGATGTGTGAATTCATCTCACAGAGTTACACTTATGTTTCCTGGAGCAGTCCATTAACACTGTCTTTGAGGAACCTGACAAGGGCTTCTTTGAATCGCCTTGAGGTTACGCTGATAAAGGAAATTTCATGAGTTCAAAACGTGAAAGAAGCTTTCTGAGAAACTTCTTTCTGATCAGTGAGTTCATGTCACAGACTTACAACGTACACCTCAGGAAGCAGTTTGCTAACACTCTTTTCGTGGAAACTGCAAAGTGAGATTTGGGAGCCCGTAGGGGCCCATGGTGATAAAGGAAATATCCTAACAAAATAACTAGAGAGAAGCTTTCTGAGAGATTGCTTTCTGATGTGTGACTTCATCACACAGAGTTCGACCCTTCCCTTCTTGGAACAGTTTGTTAACACTGTTGTCGTGGATTCTGCAAAGTGATATTTGGGAGCCCATAGGGGCCCATGGTGAAAAAAGAAGTATCCTCACCTAATAACTAGAGAGAAGCTTTCTGACAGATTGCTTTCTGATGTGTGACTTCATCACACAGAGTTCCACACTTCACTTCTTGAAACAGTTTGCTAACACTCTTGTCGTGGATTCTGCAAAGTGATATTTGGGAGCTCATTGAGGGCTATGGTGAAAAAGGAGATATCCTCACATAATAACTAGAGAGAAGCTTTCTGAGAAACTGCAGTGCCATGTGTGAAGGCAACTCACAGAGTTACACGTTTCTCTTCAGTGATCAGTTTGTTAACACAGTTTTCTGGAAATGTGCAATTAGATACTTCATAGGGCAATGAAGCTTATTTTGACAAAGGAAATATTCTCAGATGAAAACTAGAAAGAAGCTTTCCTAGAAACTTCTTGGTGATGTGTGAATTCATCTCACAGAGTTACACTTATGTTTCGTGGAGCAGTCCATTAACACTGTTTTTGAGGAACCTGAGAAGGGCTTCTTTGGATGGCATTGAGGCCTACGCTGATAAAGGAAATCTCATCAGTTCAAAACGTGAAAGAAGCTTTCTGAGAAACTGCTTTCTGATCAGTGAGTTCATCTCACAGACTTACAACTTAAACCTCAGGAAGCAGTTTGCTCACACTCTTTTCCTGGAAACTGCAAAGTGAGATTTGGGAGCCCATAGGGGCCCATGGTGAAAAAGGAAATATCCTCACATACTAACTAGAGAGAAGCTTTTTGAGAGATTGCTTTCTGATGTGTGACTTCATCACTCAGAGTTCCACCCTTCCCTTCTTAGAACAGTTTGCTAACACTGTTGTCGTTGATTCTGCAAAGTGATATTTGGGAGCTCATTGAGGGCCTATGGTGAAAAAGGAGATATCCTCACATAATAACTAGAGAGAAGCTTTCTGAGAAACTGCACTGCCATGTGTGAATGCAACTCACAGAGTTACACGTTTCTCTTCAGTGATCAGTTTGTTAACACAGTTTTCTGGAAATCTGCAATTAGATACTTCATAGCGCAATGAAGCCTACTGGTGACAAAGGAAATATCTTCAGATGAAAACTAGAAAGAAGCTTTCTTAGAAACTTCTTGGTGATGTGTGAATTCATCTCACAGAGTTACACTTATGTTTCGTGGAGCAGTCCATTAACACTGTCTTTTGAGGAACCTGAGAAGGGCTTCTTTGAATCGCATTGAGGCCTACGCTGATAAAGGAAATTTCATGAGTTCAAAACGTGAAAGAAGCTTTCTGAGAAACTTCTTTCTGATCAGTGAGTTCATCTCACAGACTTACAACTTACACCTCAGGAAGCAGTTTGCTAACACTCTTTTCGTGTTAACTGCAAAGTGATATTTGGGAGCCCATTAGGGGACCCATGGTGAAAAAGGAAATATCCTCACATAATAACTAGAGAGAAGCTTTTTGAGAGATTGCTTTCTGATGTGTGACTTCATCACACTAGATTTCCACCCTTCCCTTCTTAGAACACTTTGATAACACTGTTGCTCGTTGATTCATGCAAAGTGATATTTGGGAGCTCATTGAGGGCTATGGTGAAAAAGGAGATATCCTCACATAATAACTAGAGAGAAGCTTTCTGAGAAACTGCACTGCCATGTGTGAATGCAACTCACAGAGTTACACGTTTCTCTTCAGTGATCAGTTTGTTAACACAGTTTTCTGGAAATCTGCAATTAGATACTTCATAGCGCAATGAAGCCTACTGGTGACAAAGGAAATATTCTCAGATGAAAACTAGAAAGAAGCTTTCTTAGAAACTTCTTGGTGATGTGTGAATTCATCTCACAGAGTTACACTTATGTTTCAGTGGAGCAGTCCATTAACACTGTCTTTGAGGAACCTGACAAGGGCTTCTTTGAATCGCATTGAGGTCCTACGCTGATAAAGGAAATTTCATGAGTTCAAAACGTGAAAGAAGCTTTCTGAGAAACTTCTTTCTGATCAGTGAGTTCATCTCACAGACTTACAACTTAAACCTCAGGAAGTAGTTTGCTCACACTCTTTTCGTGGAAACTGCAAAGTGATATTTGGGAGCCCTTAGGGGCCCATGGTGAAAAAGGAAATATCCTCATATAATAACTAGAGAGAAGGTTTTTGAGAGATTGCTTTCTGATGTGTGACTTCATCACACAGAGTTCCACCCTTCCCTTCTTGGAACAGTTTGCTAACACTGTTGTCGTTTGATTCTGCAAAGTGATATTTGGGAGCCCATAAGGGCCCACGGTGAAAAAGGAGATATCCTCACATAATAACTAGAGAGAAGCTTTCTGAGAAACTGCACTGCCATGTGTGAATGCAACTCACAGAGTTACACGTTTCTCTTCAGTGATCAGTTTGTTAACACAGTTTTCGGGAAATCTGTGTTATCCCGTTTCAGATTCCATGAAAATAATATTAGCAAACTGCTCCAAGAAAGAAAATGTGTAAATCTGTGAGATGAATTCACACATCACAAAGCATTTTTTCAGAAAGATTCTTTTTGGTTTTTCTCCGAGGATGTTTCCTTAGTCACCACAGGCTTCAATGTGCTCCCAAATATTCTATTGCAGATTCCGTGAAAACAGTGTTAGCAAACTTCTCCATGAAAAGAAAGGTGTAACTCTGTGAGGTGAAATCCCACATCACAAAGAACTTTCTCAGAAAGCTTCTTTCAATTTTTTATCTTAGGATGTTTCTTTTGTCACCATACACTTCAATGTGATCCAAAATGTCCCTTCTGAGATTCCTCAAAATCAGTGCAACCAAAAAGCTTCATGAAAATAATCGTGTAACTCTGTGAGATGAGTTCACAAATCACAAAGCTGTTTCCCAGAAAACTTCTTTCTAGTTTTTGTCTGAGAATATTCCCTTTGTCACCATAATCTTCAAGGTGCTCCAAATTATCCCTTTGCCGATTCCATGAAAACAGTGTTAGCAAACTGCTCAGTGAAAAGAATGGTGTAACCCTGTGAAATGAATTCGCACATCACAAAGCAATTTCTCAGAAAACTTTTTTCTAGTGTTTATCTGAGGATATTTCCTTTTTTGACATAGGCCTCAATGCACTCCCAAATATCCCTTTGCAGATTGCACGAAAACAGTGTTAGCAAAGTGCTCAATGAAAAGAATGGTGTATTTGTGAGGTTACTTCACACATCACGAAGCAGTTTCTCATAAAGCTTCTTTCTAGTTTTTATCTTAGGATATTTTCTTAGTCACCATAGGCGTCAAAGGAATCCAAAAGATCCCTTCTCAGATTCCCCAAATACAGTGCTACCAAACTGTTCCATGAAAAGAATCATGTAACTCTGTGAGATGAATTCACATATCACAAAGCAGTTTCTCAGAAAGCTTCTTTCTAGTTTTTATATAAGGGTATATCCTTCGTCACCATAGGCTTCAATGAGCTAAAAAATATCTCTTTGCAGATTTCAAGAAAACAGTGATAGCAAACTGTCCCATGAAAAGAAAGGTGTAACTCTGTGAGAAGAATTCACACATTACTGAGAACTTTCTCAGAAAGCTTATTTTTATTTTTTATCTGAGGATATATCCTTTGTCACCATAGGCTTCAATGCGATCCAAAATATCCCTTCTCATATTCCCCAAAACAGTGCTACCAAACTGATTCAGAGAAGAATTGTTTAACTCAGTGGGAATAATTAACACATCACAAAGTGGTTTCTCAGAAAGTTTCTTTTTAGTTTTTGTTTGAGGGTAATCCCTTTGTCACCTTAAGCTTCAATGCACTGTGAAATATAACTTTGCAGATTCCATGTAAACAATGTTAGCAAACTACTCAATGAAAAGAACAGTGTCACTCTGAGAGATGAATTCACACGTCACAGAGGAGTTTCTCGGAAAGTTTCTTTCTAGTTTTTATCCAAAGATATTTCCTTTTTCACAATAGGCCTCCATGTGCACCCAAATATCCCTTTGCAGATTCCATGAAAAAAGTGTTAGCAAACTGCTCCCAGAAAAACAGTGTGACTCTGTGAGATGAATTTATACATCACAAAGCAGATTCTCAGAAAGCTTATTTCTAGTTTTTAATTGAGTATATTTATTTTGTCACCACAGGCTTCAATGAGATCCAAAATATCCCTCCTCCGATTCCCCAAAAACAGTGCTACCATAATGATTCTTGAAAATAATTGCGTATCTCTGTGAGGTGAATTCACACTTTACAAGGTAGTTTCTCAGAAAGTTGCTTTCTCGTTTTCACCTGAGGATATTTCGTTTTTCACCATATGCCTCAATGTGCTCCCAGATATCCCTTTGCAGATTCCATGAGAACAGTGTTACCAATGGCTCCATACAAAGAAGGAAATGTATCATTCCATGAGATGAATTCAGACATCACAAAACGGTTTCTCATAAAGCTTCTTTCTAATTTTTATCTGAAGATATTTCCTCTGTCACCGCAGGCTTCAATGTGATCCAAAATATCCTTTTTCAGGATCCCCAAAAACAGTGTTGCCAGATTGATCCATGAAAAGGATCGTGTAACACTGTGAGATGAATTAACACATCATAAAGCAGTTTCTCAGAAAGCTTCTTTCTACCTTTTCTATGAGGATGTTTCATATATCACCATAATTTTCAATGTGCTTCAAAATTTCCCTTTTAAGATTACAGGAAAACAGACTTAGCAAACTGCTCAATGAAAACAACAGTGTAACACTGTGAGAGGAATTCACACAACACAAAGCAGTTTCTCAGATAGCTTCCTTTTCCTTTATCTATGAGGATATGTGCTTTGTCACCATAGACTTCAATGCACTCCCAAATATCCTATAGCATATTCCACGATAACAGCGTTATCAAACTACTAAATGAAAAGGATGGTGTAACTCTGTGAGGTGAATCCACACATTACAAAGCAGTTTCTCAGAAAGCTTCTTTTTGGTTTATCTATGAGTATATTTCCGTTGTTACCATAAACTTCAATGTGCTAAGAAATATCAGAGTGCAGATTCCAAGAAAACAGTGTAAGCAAACTGCTCAATGCAAAGTACAGTGTAACTCTGTGAGTTGAATTCACACATCACAAAGTAGTTTCCCAGACAACTTCTTTTTGGTGTTTGTCTAAGGATAATTCCTTTGTAACCATAGGCTTCAATGCATTCCCAAATATCTTATTGAAGATTACACAAAAACAGTATTAGCAAACTGCTCCATGAAAACAAAAGTGTATCTCTGTGAGATGAATTCACACATCACAAAGAACTTTCTCAGAAAGCTCCATTATAGTTTTTTTCTGAGGATATTTCCTTAGTCACGATAGACTACAATCATATCCAAAGTATCCCTCCTCAGATTCCCCAAAAACAGGGCTTTCAAACTAATCCATGAAAACAATCGTGTAACTCAGTGAGATGAATTCAAAAATCACAAAGCAGTTTCTCAGAAAATGTCTTTCTAGTTTTTGTCTGATTATATTTCCTTTTTCACAAAAAGTTTCAATGCACTCTGAAATATCTCATTGCAGATTCCGAGATATCAGTGTTAACAAACTGCTCAAAGAAGAGTGTAACTCTGTGAATTGAATTCATACAGCACAAAGTAGTTTCTCAGAAAGCTTCCTTTTGGTTTTCCTATGAGGATATTTCCTTTTTCACTATGGGCCTCAATGTGTTCCCAAATATCCCTTTGCTGATTCCACGAGAACTGTGTTAGCAAACTCCCCCATGAAACAAAACGTGTAATTCTGTGAGATAGATTCATACATCACAAACAACTTTCTCAGACAGACTCTTTCTAGTTTTTATATGAGGATATGTCCTTAGTCACCATAGGCTTCAAAGCAATCCAAAATACCCCTTCTTAGATTCCCCAATAACAGTGCTACCAAATGGATCAATGGAAACAATCTTGTAACTCTGTCAAATGAATTAACACATCCCAAAGCGATTTCTCAGAAAGCTTCTTTCTAGTTTTTATATGAGGATATTTCCTTTGTCAAAATAAGCTTCAATGTGCTTTGAAATATCCCATTGCACATTCCAAGAAAACAGTGTTAGCAAGCTGTTCAATGAAAAGAACAGGGTAATTCTCTGACATTAATTCACATATCACAATGTAGTTTCTCTGAAACTTTCTTTCTAGTTTTTGTCTGAGGATACAACCTTTTTCACACTAAGTTTCAATGCGCTCAGAAATATGCCAGTGCAGATTCCAAGAAAACAGTGCTAGCAAACTTCTCTATGAAAACAACAGTGAAACTCTATACATTGAACTCAAACATCACAAAGCTGATTCTCAGAATGATTTTTTCTAGTTTTTCTATGAGGGTATTTCCTTTCTCACTATTGGCCTCAATGCACTCCCAAATATCCATTTGCAGACTCCACGAAAACAGTGTTACCAAACTTCTCCATGAAAAGAAAGGTGTAGCTATGTGAGATGAATTCACACATCACAAAGAACTTTCTCAGAAAGCTTCTTTATAGTTTTTATTCCTGGGGATATTTCCTTTGTCACCATAGGCTTCAATGTGATACAAAATATCCCTTCTCAGATTCCCCAAAAACAGTGCTATCAAACCGATCCATGAGGAGAATCATGTAACACTGTCCGATTAATTCACAAATCACAAAACAGTTTCTTAGAATGTTTCTATCTAGTCTTTGACTGAGGATATTTGTTAATTCACAATAAGCTTCAATGTGCTCTGAAATATCCCATTGTAGATTTCAAGAAAACAGTGTTAGCAAACTGCTCAATGACTAGAACAGTGTAACTCTGAGGCTTCAATGCAATCCCAAATATCCTATTGCAGGCTCCAGGAAAACAGTGTTATCATACATTTCAAAGAAAAGAATGGTGTAACACTGTGAGAAGAATCCACCCATAACAAACCAGTTTCTCAGAAAGCTTCTTTGTAGTTTTGTAGTTTTTAGCTGAGGATATTTCCTTTTTTACCATAGGCCTCAGTGCACTCCCAGATACCCCTTTGCATATTCCACGAAAACAGTGTTAGCACACTGCTCCATGAAAACAAAGGTGTATCTCTGTGAGACGAATTCACACATCCCAAAAGCCTTTCTCAGAAAGCTTTTTTCAAGTTGTTATCTGAGGATAATTTCTTTGTCACCCTAGGCATCAATGCTATCCAAAATATCCCTACTCAGATACCTGAAAAAAAAATGCTAAGAAATTGATCCATGAAAAGAATAGTGTAACTCTATGAGATTAATTAACACATTTCACAGTGATTTCTCAGAAAGCTTCTTTCTAATATTTGTATGAATGTATTTCCTTTGTCAATGTAAGCTTCAACGCACTCTGAAGTATCCCATTGCAAATTCCACAAAAACAGTGTTAGCAAATTGCTCCATGAAAATAAAGGTGTAAATCTGTGAGATGAATTCACACATCTCTAAGAACTTTCTCAGAAATTTTCTTTCTGGTTATAATCTGAGCATATTCCCTTTTTCACCATAGGTTTCAATGTGATCCAAAACAACCATTCTCAGATTCCCCAAAAACAGTGCTAACAAACTGATCCATGAAAAGCATTGTGTAACTCTGTGAGAAGAATTAACACATCATAAGGCAGTTTCTCAGAAAGTATCTTTCTAATTTTTGTCTGAGGATATTTTCTTATTCACAATAAATTTCAATTCATTCCAAAATATCCCATTGCAGAGTCCAAGAAAACAGTGTTAGTAAATTATTCAATGAAAAGAATAGTGTAACTCTGTGAGATGAATTTCCACATCATAAATCCATTTCTCAGAAAGCTTATTTTTTTGTCTTTATCTGAGGATATTTCCTTTGTCACCATAGGCTTCAAAGCACTCCCAAATATCCTTTTGCAGATTCCATGAACACAGTGTTATCAAACTGCTCAATGAAAAGAATGGTGTAACTCTGTGAGATGAATTCACACATCAAAAATCAGTTTCTCAGAAAACATCTTTCTAATTTTGATCTGAGGATAATTCCTTTTTCAAAATAGGCCTCAATGCATCCCAAATATCCCCTTGCAGATTCCATGAAAACAGTGTTAGCGAGCTGCTCCATGAAAGGAAAGGTGTAACTCTGTGAGATGAATTCACACATCACAAAGAACTTTATCAGATAGCTTCTTTCTAGTTATTATCTGAGGATGTTTCTCCTGTCACCATAGGCTTCATTGTGATCTTAAATATCATTTCTGAGTTCCCCAAAAACAGTGCTACCACAAATATCCATGAAATGGATCGTGTAACTCTGGGAGATGAATTAACATTAAAAGAACAATGTAATTCTGTGAGATGATTTCACACATCACAAAGCAGTTTCTCAGAAAGCTTATTCTTGGTTTTTATCTGAGGATATTTACAAATATCCCTTTGCAGATGGCACTAAAAAGTGTTAGCAAACTTCTCCATGATAAGAAATCGGTCACATGAATTCACACAACACAAGGAACTTTCTCAGAAAGCTTCTTTCTACTTTTTATCAGAGGATATTTCCTTTGTCACCATAGGCGTCAATGTGATCCAAAATATCCCTTCTCAGATCCCCCAAAAACACTGCAACCAAACTGCTCCATGAAATGAACACTGTATCTCTGTGAGACGAATTCACACATCACAAAGCAATTTCTCAAAAAGTTTCTTTTTAGTTTTTATCTGAGAATAATTATTTTTTCACTATAGGCCTCAATAAATTCTTTTTTCACTATAGGCCTCATTGAGCACTCTGAAATATCCTCTGATAAAAACTCGAAAGAAGCTTTCTGAGAAACTGCTTTGTGATGTGTGAATTCATCTCACAGAGTGACACTGATCCTTTCATTGAGCAGTTTGTTAACACTGTCTTCTTGGAATCTGCAATGGGATATTTCCAAGTGCATTTCAGCTTGTGGTCACAAAGGAAATATCATCATATAAAAACTAGAAAGAAGCTTTCTGAGAAACTGCTTTTGGATGTGTTAAATCATCTCACAGAGTTACATGAATCTTTTCATGGATTGGTTTGCTATCACCGTTTATGGGGAATGTGAGAAGGGATATGTTGGATGGCATTGAAGCCTATGGCTACTAAGGAAATATCCTCAGATAAAAAGTAACAGGAAGCTTTCTGAGACAGTTCTTTGTGATGTGTGAAATATTCTCACAGAGTTACACCTTTCTTTTCATATGGCAGTTTGCTAACAGAGTTTTCATGGAATCTGCAAAGGGATATTTGGGACCGAATTGAGGCCTATAGTGAAAAAGGAAATATCCACAGATAAAAGCTAGAAAGATGCTTCTAAGAAACTGCTATGTGATTTTTGAATTCAACTCACAGAGTTACAAGGTTCCTTTCATTGAGCAGTTTGATAACACTGTTTTCTTGAAATCTGCAAAGGAATATGTCAGAGTGGGTTGAAGCTTATGGTGACAAAGGAAATATCCTCATATAAAAACTAGAAAGAAGTTTTCAGAGAAACTGGTTTGTGATGTTTTAATTCATATCACAGATTTACACGATTCTTTTCATGGATCAGTTTGGTAGCATTGTTTTTGGGGAATCTGAGAAGGGACACTTTGAATCACATTGAAGCCTATGGTGACAAAGGAAATATTCTCATATAAAAACTAGATAGAATCTTTCCGAGAAACCACTTTGTGATGTTTTAATTCATCTCACAGAGTTACACCTTTCTTCTCATGGAGCAGTTTGCTAACACTGTTTTCCTGGAATCTGCAGAGGGATATTTGGGAGCGAATTGAGGCCTATGGTGTAAAAGGAAATCTCCTCAGATAAGAACTGTAAAGAAGGTTTCTGAGAAACTTCTTTGTGATGTGTGAGTTTATCTCAGGGAGTTACACCTCTCTTTTCTCAGAGCACTTTGCTAACACTGTTTTCATGGAATCTGCAAAGGGATATGTGGGAGTGCTTTTAGGCCTATAGTGAAAAAACATATATCCTCAGAGAAAAACTAGAAAGAAACTTTCTGAGAAACTGCTTTGTGATGTGTGAACTCAACTCACACAGTTACACTGTTCTTTTCTTTCAGCAGTATGCCAGCACTGTTTTCTTGGAATCTACAATGGGATATTTCAGAGCACTTTGAAGCTTATTTTAACAAAAACTTATCCTCAGAGAAAACTAGAAAAAAGCTTTCTGAGAATCTGCTTTATGGTTTGTGAATTCATCTCTCAGGGTTACATGATACTTTTCATGGAGCAGTTGGGTAGCACTCTTTTGGGGAATCTGAGAAGGGATATTTTGGATCGCATTGAAGTCTATGGTGACAAAGGAAATATCCTCCGATAAAAAGTAGAAAGAACCTTTCTGAGAAAGTTCTTTGTGATGTGTGAATTCATCACAGAGTTACAATTGTTGTTTCATGGAGCAATTTGCCTACACTGTTTTCTTAGAATCTGCAAAGGAATATTTGGGAGCACGTTGAGGCCTATGGTGAAAAAGGAAATATCCTCAGAAAAAAACTAGAAAGAAACTTTCTGAGAAACTGCTTTGTGATTTTTGAATTCGTTTCATAAAATTACACCATTCTTTTTATTGCACAGATTGCTAACACTGTTTTCTTGGAATCAGCAAAGGAATATTTCAGAGCACATAGAAACTTATGGTGACAAAGGAAATATCCTCAGACAAAAACTATAAAGAAGCTTTCTGAGAAAGAAGTTTGTGATTTGTGAATTCATCTTACAGAGTTACACGATTCTTGTCATGGAGCAGTTTGATAGCAATGTTTTTTGGGAATCTGAGATGGGATATGTTGGGTCGCATTGAATCCCAAGGTGACAAAGAAAATATCCTCACTTAAAAACTAAAAATAAGCTTTCTGAGAAACCGCGTTGAGATGTGTTAGTTCATGTCACACTGTTACACAATTCTTTTCATAGTGCAGTTTGGTAGCTCTGTGTTTGGGCAATCTAAAAAGGAATAATTTGGATCCCATTGAAGCCTATGGTGACAAAGGAAATATCCTCAGATTAAAGCTATAAAGAAGCTTTCTGAGTAACTTCTTTGTGAGGTGGGAATTCATTTCACAGTGATACACCTATCTTTTCATGGAGAACTTTGCTACCACTGTTTTCATGGAATCTGCAAAGGGATATTTGGGAGCACATTGTGGCCTATAGTGAAAAAGGAAATATCCTCAGATAAAAACTAGAAAGAAGTTTTCTGAGAAACTGCTTTGTGATGTGTGAGTTCATCTCACAGAGCTATACCATTCATTTCATTGAGCAATTAGATTACACTTTTTACGTGCAATTTGCAATAGGATATTTCAGAGTGCATTGAAGCCTATGGTGAAAACGGAAATATCCTAAGACAAAAACTAGAAAGAAGATTTCTGAGAAACCGCTTTATGATGCGTTAGTTCAGCTCACAGGGTTACACAATTCTTTTCATGTATCAGTTTGGTAGCACTGTTTTTGAGGAATCTGAGAAGAGATATTTTGGATCGCTTTAAAGTCTATGGTGACAAAGGAAATATCCTGAGATAAAAACTGTAAGGTAGATTTTTGAGGAACTTCCTCGTGATGTGGGAATTCATCTCACAGAATTATATCATTGTTTTCATGGAGCAGATTGCTAACCGAGTTTTCATAGAATCTGCAAAGGGATATTTGGGAGTGTATTGAGGCCTATGGTGAAAAAGGAAATTTTCTCAGATGAAAACTAGAAAACTAAAAAACTAGAAAGAAGCTGTCTGAGAAACTGCTTTGTGATGTGTGAATTCAACTCACATATTTACACTGTTTTTTTCATTGAACAGTTTGCGAAAACTGTTTTCTTGGAATCAGCAATGGCATATTTTGGAGCACATAGAAGTGTATTGTGAAAAAGGAAATATCCTCAGACAAAAACTAGAAAGAAGGTTTCTGAGAAACGGCTTTATGATGTGTAAATTCATGTGAGAGTGCTGCACTGTTGTTTTCATTGAGCAGTTTGTTAACACTGTTTTCTTGGAATCTGCAATGGGATATTTAGGAGTGCATTGAAGCTTATTGTGAGAAACGAAATATCCTCAGACAAAAACTAGAAAGAAACCTTCTGATAAACTGCTTTGTGATTTGTGGATTCATCTCACAGAGTTATAATATGGAGGCCTAAGGTGAAAAAGGAAATACCCTCAGAAAATAACTAGAAAGAACCTTTCTGAGAAACTGCTTTGTGATTACTTAATTCATCTCATAGAGTTACATGATTCTTTTCATGGATCATTTTGGTAGCACTGTTTTTGGGAAATATCAGAAGGCATGTTTTGGAAGACATTGAAGCCTATGATGACTAAGGAAATATCCTCAGATAAAAACTAGAAAGAAGCTTTCTGAGAAAGTTCCTTGGGATATCTGAATTCATCTCACAGAGTTACACCATTGTTTTCATGGAGCAATTTGCTAATAGAGTTTTCATGCAATCTGCAAAGGGATATTTGGGAGCTCATTGAAACCTATAATGAAAGAGAAAATATCCTCCGATGAAAACTAGAAAGAGGATTTCTGAGAAAATGCTTTGTGATATGTGAATTTGTCACATACAGTTACACCCTTCTTTCCATGGTGCAGTTTGATAACACTGTTTTCGTGGAGTCTCCAATACGATATTTGGGAATGCCTTGAAGCCCATGGTGACAAAAGAAATATTCTCATTAGAAAAAACAAAAAGATGCCTTCTGAGAAATGGCTCTTTGAGGTGTGAATTCAACTCACAGAATTACACTGTTCTTTTCATTGAGCAGTTTGCTAACACTGTTTTCTTGGAATCAGCAATGCAATATTTTGGAGTTCATTGAAACATATTGTGAAAAGGGAAATATCCTCAGACAAAAACTTCTACTTTCCTTCTAAGAAACTTTCGGAGAAACTGCCTTGTGATTTGTGAATTCATCTCACAGAGTTACATGATTCTTTTCATGGATCAGTTTGATAACACCGTTTTGGGGAAACTGAGAAGGGTTATTTTGGATCTCATTGAAGCTTATGGTAAGAAAGGAAATATCCTCATATAAAAACTAGAAAGAAGCTTTCTGAGACCTGCTTTGAGATGTGTTAATTCATATCACACAGTTACAAGATTCTTTTCTTTTATCAATTTGGTAGCACTCTTTTGGGGGAAACTGAGAAGGGATATTTTGAATCACATTGAAGCCTAAGGTGACTAAGGAAATATCCTCAGATAAAAACTAGAAAGAAGACTTCAGGTAAAGTTCTTTGTGATGTGTGAATCCATCTCTCAGAGTTACACCTTTCTTTTCATGGAGCAGTTTGCAAACACTGTTTTCGTGGAATCTGCAAAGGGACATTTTTGAACGCATTGTGGCCTATAGTGAAAACGGAAATATCCTCAGAATAAATACTAGAAAGAAGCTTTCTGAGAAACTGCTTTGTGATGTGTGAATTCATCTCACAGAGCTACAGTGTTCTTTTTCATTGAGCAGTTTGAGAACACTTTTTGTGTGCAATCTGCTATAGGATATTTGGAAGTGCATTGAAGCCTATGGTGACAAAGGAAATATCCTCAGATAAATATGAAAAATAAGCTTCCTAGAAACTGCTTTTTGTTTTGTCAAATCATCTCATGGAGTTACACTGATCTTTTCACTGAACAGTTTGCTAACACTGGTTTCTTGGAATCTGCAATGGCTTATTTCAGAGTGCATTGAAGCTTATTGTGAAAAGGAAATATCCTCAGACAAAAAGTAAAAAGAAGCTTTCCGAGAAACTGCTTTGTGATGTGTGAATTCATGTCAGAGAGTCACACTGTTCTTTTCATTGAGGAGTTTGCTAACACTGTTTACTTGGAATCTGCAATGGGATATTTCGGAGTGCATTGAAGCTTATGGTGACAAAGGAAATATCCTCATATAACTAGAAAGTAGTTTTCTGAGAAACCGTTTTGTGAATTCATCTCACAGAGTTACCAGATTCTTTTCAAGGAACAGTTTGGTAGCACTGTTTTTGGGGAATCTGAGAAGGGATACTTTGGGTCACATTGAAGCCTATGGTGTCTAAGGAAATATCTTCGGATAAAAAATGAAAGGAAGCTTTCTGAGAAAGTTATTTGTGATGTGTGAATTTATGTCACTGAGAGATACATTTCCTTTCATGGAGCAGTTTGATACCACTGTTTTCATGGAATGTGCAAAGGGATATTGGGGAGCACATTGATGCCTATGGTGACAAAGGAAATATCTTCATGGAAAAGAATCTTTCTGAGAATCTGCTCTCTGACGTGTGAATTCAACTCAGAGAATTACACTGTTTCATTCATCTAACAGAGTTACACTGTTCTTTTCAATGAGCAGTTGGCTCACACTACTTTCTTGGAATCTGCAATGGTATATTTTGGAGTGCATATCACAAGGACAGAAACCCAAACACCACATGTTCTCACTCATAGGTGGGAAATGAAAATGAGATCACTTGGACTCGGGCAGGTGAACATCACACACCACGGTCTATGATGGGGAGGGGGGAGAGGAGAGGGATTGCATTTGGAGTTATACCTGATCTAAATGACGAGCTGATGGGTGTTGATGAGTTGATGGGTGCAGCACACCAACATGGCACAAGTATACATATGTAACAAACCTGCACATTGTGCACATGTACCCTAGAACTTAAATTATAATAATAATAAAAAAAGAAAAAGGAAATATCCTCTGACAGTAACTAGAAAGAAGCCTTCTGAGAAAATCCTTTGCCATTTGTGAATTCATCTCAGAGTTGCATGATTCGTTTCATGGAGCAGTTTGGTAGCAGTGTTTTTAGGGAATCTGAGAAGGGATATTTTGGATTGTATTGAAGCCCATGGTGATAAAGAAAATATACTCATATAAAAACCAGAAAAAAGATTTGTAAGAAACCACTTTGAGGTGTGTTAATTCATCTCACAGTGTAACACGATTCTTTTAATGGATCAATCAGTTAGCACTGTTTTTGGGGAATCTGAGAAAGGATATTTTTTAATGTCTTGAAGCCTATGGTGACAAAGGAAATATCCTCAGATAAAAACTAGAAAGAACCTTTCTCTGAAAGTTCTTTGTGTTGCATGAATTTGTCTCACAGAGTTACACCTCACTTTTCATGGAGCAGTTTGCTAACACAGTTTTCGTGGAATCTGCTAGGGATTCTTGGGAGTGCTTTGAGGTCTATAGTGAAAAAGGAGATATCCTCATAGAAAAACTGGAAAGGAACTTTCTGAGAAACTGCTTTGTGGTGTTTGATTTCAACACAGAGAGTCGCACTGTTCTTTTCATGAGATATTTTGCTAAAACTGTTTTCTTGGAATCTAAAATGGCATATTTTGGAGTGCAATGAAGCTTATTGTGGAAAAGGAAATATCCTCACACAAAAACTAGAAAAACCATTTCTGTGAAACTGCTTCATGATGCGTGAATTCATGTCAGAGACATACACTGTTCTTTTCATTGAGCAGTTTGCTAAAATACTGTTTTCTTGGAGTCTGCAATGGGATATTTCGGAGCATATTGAAGCCTATGGTGACAAAGGACGTATCCTCAGATAAAAACTAGAAAAAAGCAATCTGGGGGCGGAGCAAGATGGCCGAATAGGAACAACTCCAGTCTCCAACTCCCAGCGCGAGCGACACAGAAGACCGGTGATTTCTGCATTTTCAACTGAGGTACTGGGGTCATCTCACTAGGGAGTGCCGGACAATCGGTGCTGGTCAGCTGCTGCAGCCTGACCAGCGAGAGCTGAAGCAGGGCGAGGCATCGCCTCACCTGGAAGCGCAAGGGGGAAGGGGATCCGTTTTCCTAGCCAGGGGAACTGAGACACACAACACCTGGAAAATCGGGTAACTCCCACCCCAATACTGCGCTGTAAGCATACAGGCATTCCAGGAGAATATATCCCACACCTGGCCGGGAGGGTCCCACGCCCACGAAGCCTCCCTCACTGCTAACACAGCAGTCTGCCGCGATCTATCCGCAAGGCAGCAGCGAGGCTGGGGGAGGGGCGCCCGCCATTGCTGAGGCTTAAGTAGGTAAACAAAGCCGCTGGGAAGCTCGAACTGGGTGGAGCTCACAGCAGCTCAAGGAAGCCTGCCTGTCTCTGTAGTCTCCACCTCTGGGGACAGCGCACAGCTGAAGACCAACAGGGGAAGTAGCGGGAGCCGGTGCAGACGCGAACGACTCTGTCTGACAGCTTTGGGGAGAGCCGCGGATCTCCCAACGCAGAGGTTGAGATCTGAGAACGGACAGACTGCCTGCTCAGGTGTGTCCCTGACCCCTGAGTAGCCTAGCTGGGAGAAATCCCCCACTAGGGGCAGTCTGACACCCCACACCTCACAGGGTGGAGTACACCCCTGAGAGGACACTTCCAAAGGAAGAATCAGACAGGTACACTCGCTGTTCAGCAATATTCTATCTTCGGCAACCTCTGCTGCTGATACCCAGGCAAACAGGGTCTGGAGTGGACCTCAAGCAATCTCCAACAGACCAACAGAGAGTCCTTCTGACTGTCAGAAGGAAAACTATCAAACAGGAAGGACACCTATACCAAAACCCCATCAGTTCGTCACCACCATCAAAGACCAGAGACAGATAAAACCACAAAGATGGGGAAGAAGCAGGGCAGAAAAGCTGGAAATTCAAAAAATAAGAGCGCATCTCCCCCTGCAAAGGAGCGCAGCCCATCACCAGCAACGGATCAAAGCTGGTCAGAGAATGACTTGGACGAGAGGAGAGAAGAAGGCTTCAGTCCATCAAACTTATCAGAGCTAAAGGAGGAATTACGTACCCAGCGCAAAGAAACTAAAAATCTTGAAAAAAGAGTGGAAGAATTGACAGCTAGACTCATTAATGCAGAGAAGATCATAAACGAAATGACAGAGATGAAAACCATGACACGAGAAATACGTGACAAATGCACAAGCTTCAGTAACCGACTCGATCAACTGGAAGAAAGAGTATCAGCGATTGAAGATCAAATGAATGAAATGAAGCGAGAAGAGAAACCAAAAGAAAAAAGAAGAAAAAGAAATGAGCAAAGCCTGCAAGAAGTATGGGATTACGTAAAAAGACCAAATCTACGTCTGATTGGGGTGCCTGAAAGTGAGGGGGAAAATGGAACCAAGTTGGAAAACACTCTTCAGGATATCATCCAGGAGAACTTCCCCAACCTAGTAGGGCAGGCCAACATTCAAATTCAGGAAATACAGAGAACGCCACAAAGATACTCCTCCAGAAGAGCAACTCCAAGACACATAATTGCCAGATTCACCAAAGTTGAAATGAAGGAAAAAATCTTAAGGGCAGCCAGAGAGAAAGGTCGGGTCACCCACAAAGGGAAGCCCATCAGACTAACAGCAGATCTCTCGGCAGAAACTCTACAAGCCAGAAGAGAGTGGGGGCCAATATTCAACGTTCTTAAAGAAAAGAATTTTCAACCCAGAATTTCATATCCAGCCAAACTAAGTTTCATAAGTGAAGGAGAAATAAAATCCTTTACAGATAAGCAAATGCTTAGAGATTTTGTCACCACCAGGCCTGCCTTACAAGAGACCCTGAAGGAAGCCCTAAACATGGAAAGGAACAACCGGTACCAGCCATCGCAAAAACTTGGCAAAATGTAAAGACCATCGAGGCTAGGAAGAAACTGCATCAACTAACGAGCAAAATAACCAGTTAATATCATAATGGCAGGATCAAGTTCACACATAACAATATTAACCTTAAATGTTAATGGACTAAATGCTCCAATTAAAAGACACAGACTGGCAAACTGGATAAAGAGTCAAGACCCATCAGTCTGCTGTATTCAGGAGACCCATCTCACATGCAGAGACATACATAGGCTCAAAATAAAGGGATGGAGGAAGATCTACCAAGCAAATGGAGAACAAAAAAAAGCAGGGGTTGCAATCCTAGTCTCTGATAAAACAGACTTTAAACCATCAAAGATCAAAAGAGACAAAGAAGGCCATTACATAATGGTAAAGGGATCAATTCAACAGGAAGAGCTAACTCTCCTAAATATATATGCACCCAATACAGGAGCACCCAGATTCATAAAGCAAGTCCTTAGAGACTTACAAAGAGACTTAGACTCCCATACAATAATAATGGGAGACTTCAACACTCCGCTGTCAACATTAGACAGATCAACGAGACAGAAAGTTAACAAGGATATCCAGGAATTGAACTCATCTCTGCACCAAGCGGACCTAATAGACATCTATAGAACTCTCCACCCCAAATCAACAGAATATACATTCTTCTCAGCACCACATCGCACTTATTCCAAAATTGACCACATAATTGGAAGTAAAGTACTCCTCAGCAAATGTAAAAGAACAGAAATTATAACAAACTGTCTCTCAGACCACAGTGCAATCAAACTAGAACTCAGGACTAAGAAACTCAATCAAAACCGCTCAACTACATGGAAACTGAACAACCTGCTCCTGAATGACTACTGGGTACATAACGAAATGAAAGCGGAAATAAAGATGTTCTTTGAAACCAATGAGAACAAAGATACAACATACCAGAATCTCTGGGACACATTTAAAGCAGTGTGTAGAGGGAAATTTATAGCACTAATGCCCACAAGAGAAAGCAGGAAAGATCTAAAATTGACACTCTAACATCACAATTAAAAGAACTAGAGAGGCAAGAGCAATCACATTCAAAAGCTAGCAGAAGGCAAGAAATAACTAAGATCAGAGCCGAACTGAAGGAGATAGAGACACAAAAAACCCTCCAAAAAATCAATGAATCCAGGAGTTGGTTTTTTGAAAAGATCAACAAAATTGACAGACCGCTAGCAAGGCTAATAAAGAAAAAAAGAGAGAGGAATCAAATAGATGCAATAAAAAATGATAAAGGGGATATCACCACTGACCCCACAGAAATACAAACTACCATCAGAGAATACTATAAACGCCTCTACGCAAATCAACTAGAAAATCTAGAAGAAATGGATAATTTCCTGGACACTTACACTCTCCCAAGGCTAAACCAGGAAGAAGTTGAATCCCTGAATAGACCAATAGCAGGCTCTGAAATTGAGGCAACAATTAATAGCCTACCCACCAAAAAAAGTCCAGGACCAGATGGATTCACAGCTGAATTCTACCAGAGGTACAAGGAGGAGCTGGTACCATTCCTTCTGAAACTATTCCAATCAATAGAAAAAGAGGGAATCCTCCCTAACTCATTTTATGAGGCCAACATCATCCTGATACCAAAGCCTGGCAGAGACACAACAAAAAAAGAGAATTTTAGACCAATATCCCTGATGAACATTGATGCAAAAATCCTCAATAAAATACTGGCAAACCGGATTCAGCAGCACATCAAAAAGCTTATCCACCATGATCAAGTGGGCTTCATCCCTGGGATGCAAGGCTGGTTCAACATTCGCAAATCAATAAACGTAATCCAGCATATAAACAGAACCAAAGACAAGAACCACATGATTGTCTCAATAGATGCAGAAAAGGCTTTTGACAAAATTCAACAGCCCTTCATGCTAAAAACGCTCAATAAATTCGGTATTGATGGAACATACCTCAAAATAATAAGAGCTATTTATGACAAACCCACAGCTAATATCATACTGAATGGGCAAAAACTGGAAAAATTCCCTTTGAAAACTGGCACAAGACAGGGATGCCCTCTCTCACCACTCCTATTCAACATAGTGTTGGAAGTTCTGGCTAGAGCAGTCAGGCAAGAGAAAGAAATCAAGGGTATCCAGTTAGGAAAAGAAGAAGTCAAATTGTCCCTGTTTGCAGATGACATGATTGTATATTTAGAAAACCCCATCGTCTCAGCCCAAAATCTCCTTAAGCTGATAAGCAACTTCAGCAAAGTCTCAGGATACAAAATCAATGTGCAAAAATCACAAGCATTCTTATACACCAGTAACAGACAAGCAGAGAGCCAAATCAGGAATGAACTTCCATTCACAATTGCTTCAAAGAGAATAAAATACCTAGGAATCCAGCTTACAAGGGATGTAAAGGACCTCTTCAAGGAGAACTACAAACCACTGCTCAGTGAAATCAAAGAGGACACAAACAAATGGAAGAACATACCATGCTCATGGATAGGAAGAATCAATATCGTGAAAATGGCCATACTCCCCAAGGTTATTTATAGATTCAATGCCATCCCCATCAAGCTACCAATGACTTTCTTCACAGAATTGGAAAAAACTGCTTTAAAGTTCATATGGAACCAAAAAAGAGCCCGCATTGCCAAGACAATCCTAAGTCAAAAGGACAAAGCTGGAGGCGTCACGCTACCTGACTTCAAACTATACTACAAGGCTACAGTAACCAAAACAGCATGGTACTGGTACCAAAACAGAGATATAGACCAATGGAACAGAACAGAGTCCTCAGAAATAATACCACACATCTACAGCCATCTGATCTTTGACAAAGCTGAGAGAAACACGAAATGGGGAAAGGATTCCCTATTTAATAAATGGTGCTGGGAAAATTGGCTAGCCATAAGTAGAAAGCTGAAACTGGATCCTTTCCTTACCCCTTATACGAAGATTAATTCAAGATGGATTAGAGACTTAAATGTTAGACCTAATACCATAAAAACCCTAGAAGAAAATCTAGGTAGTACCATTCAGGACATAGGCATGGGCAAGGACTTCATGTCTAAAACACCAAAAGCAACGGCAGCAAAAGCCAAAATTGACAAATGGGATCTAATTAAACTAAAGAGCTTTTGCACAGCAAAAGAAACTACCATCAGAGTGAACAGGCAACCTACAGAATGGGAGAAAATTTTTGCAACCTACTCATCTGACAAAGGGCTAATATCCAGAATCTACAAAGAACTCAAACAAATATACGAGAAAAAAAACAAACAACCCCATCAAAAAGTGGGGAAAGGATATGAACAGACATTTCTCAAAAGAAGATATTCATACAGCCAACAGACACATGAAAAAATGCTCATCATCACTGGCCATCAGAGAAATGCAAATCAAAACCACAATGAGATACCATCTCACACCAGTTAGAATGGCATCATAAGAAGAACGGGATCTCTGATTGCAGACACACGCCAGCAGTATCAGCCAGACTAGGGAATTGGTAAGGACAGAGTTTGGGAGTAGCCGTGAGGAGGGCAAAGGTCGGGCATCAACTTCTCTTTCCCTCGGGCTTGGGCAAGGCCAAGGGGTGGTAGTGATTTCCGGGTACAGGACCTTTACAACTCTCAAGTTTTTTTGTATACCCTAATTTCTCGGACCTTGTCTTGTGGTCCTCTCCGTCAGAGATATGAAGAGGGGGGTGAATGTTCCAGCAGACAGGCTGTCCTACAATTCCGTACAGCCAGCTGTTATAGGTTATTGGTAGTTCCTAAAACTGTAGGGACATGCTGTGCCCCTATGTGGGATTTCTAGTTCTTGTTAGAATAGCAGTATAGTATGTTTTACCGCCAGAGGTGCATTCTAAATAAGTAGTGTAGCAGGAACTATCCTAGCTCTCAAATGTGTCACAAGGCAGGTTGTGGTATCCCCTCTGCTAAATATTCTTGGGGTTGACACACACCTCCACTTAAGAGAGTCACTAGACAGGTATGCTTGTAAGCGGAGCAGGACACAGCTCGATGTACGTATTGGAAGGGAGGTCACATATCCCCTAAACATCACAGGGCTTACCGTTTGTTGTCGTATATATTTACGGGCCTCATGGGGATTACCAAACCGGCATATACCTGGAGTGCTTGGCAAATCAGCACCATGGTCCAGAGGGGCTTGTAGTTGAAGTTCATCTCTGCAATAGAGGAAAAGAGTACTCTCAGGGAGAAAATTACTCCTGGATGGTTATTGTTAGGTACCTGTCTTACCAGTCTCTCTGGTAGCCATCTGGCTGCATCATGATTTGAGAAAAAACAAACAACTGAGCCTCTTCCCCAGATTAACACCTGGTCTGGCCCATGCCATGTGTTGTCTAAAGGGTCTTTCCACTTAACCATGGCAAATTGTTTTTTGGACTCGGAATGCCAAAATGCGTCGGCTGCTGATCTGTTCAGGTTATCCAAATTTAAAAATTTAAAATAAAAAGTGTGTGATTAAGGATATTTCTAGGGTTGCCCTTAGTAGGGTACCATTCTCCCTTTTTATTTTGTCAATGGTGGTTTTTAAAGGATAGGTGTGCTCTTTCAACTATTCCTTGTCCTTGAGGGTTATAGGGAATCCAGTAATGTGTTTATTTGCAATTTAAACAAAAGTCTTGAAAGGCTTTGGATGTATAGCCAGGACCATTGTCTGTTTTTAGTTGTTTACTTTCCAACTATGGAAAAACAGGTGTAGTAAATGAGCTATAACATGTTTGGTAGTCTCTCCTGTTTGTAGGGTGGCTAGTATAAATCCACTAAATGATCTATACATACATGGACGTATTTTAAGTTACCGAATTCTGAATATGGGTGACATCCATTTGCCAGATCATTGTTGGAACAGTCCTCTTGGATTAATTCTTAAGTGAGGGACTGGCAGGTATGTTATACAGGTCTGACATTGTTTAACTATTTGTCTTGCTTGTTCTCTAGTTATTTTAAACATCAGTCTCAAAGTTTGAGCATTAAGATGGTGTAAGGCATGGGTAGCCTGTGCTGGGCTAGGTTTGTATTTGTAGCTATGGCTACTTCTTGGTTGCCATATCACGCCAGTTGGTTGCCCTGGGATAGAGGTCCTGTAATCCTGAAGAGCTCAATGTGTCCAAGAAAGAAGGGTATTGTTCTATTATGTATTAATTGTTGGCATTGTAAAAATAACTTGGCTATATGTGACACATGCTTAATTTGTGCTACTGTCTCAAGTAGGTATGGAGTGAACTAAGTTGCACTGTCATTATAAATATTAAGAGCCTGATTAGGAAGGCTGACAGCACTGCGATTAGGGCCTGCAATTCTACTAGCTGAGCTGAAGTATGGCGGTTTTGAATTTAACAGTGGTGTCAGCAAAGGTATATATGCAGCAGTTCCTGTGGATGACCCATCAGTTGAATCTAATACGCATTGTTAAAGGTGTTTTACTGATGACATGAGGGAGAACAAAGCATGTAGCTTCAAATTGGATAAGCTTATTTGGCGGGTAATGGTTTCTAAGTTACCGGCATAAGAGGAGCAAGCAATCGGCCAGTTTCAGTGTTTTGCATTAGCCAATGGATTTGTGGCTTAGATAAGGTTGTATGATCGTAGAGGGTTCAATTCCAAAATATTTTTTGCTATTGTCTCTCCTAAATAATTAAATCGCTATGGCATCATAATAGGGGAGTAACCTTTTGGTGATAAGGCAATGGACCCCACATAGGGTAGTTTGCCAGAATATAACCAGTAGGTGTCAGTGTTGTGTTAAGATTAAAAAGATTAATGACTGTGAATAGTCTATGTTAGTAACAAATTGTTCAGCAATGGCCGTCTCTACCCTATTAAGTGATAAAAGAGCTTCTTTGATAACGACCTAAGGGACTTAGGTTTGGGGTCACCTCTCAGGGTGTCGAATAAAGGTTTAAGTCTCCGTGGTGAGTTTTTAAGTAGGGTCGAAGCCATTTATGTCTCCAAGGAGCTTTTGGAAATCATTGAGGGTTTGTAACTTATCTTTACGGATAACGGCTTTTTGATTTGTAATTTTGGTCCATTTATTTAAAACCTAAATATGTATAAGGGTCTTGTAGTTGTATTTATTCTGGATTTATTTGTAACCCCGCTGTGGTTAGTTCCTGTTTGAGTTGGGCAAACACTGTAAGACTTGTTCTCTCACTTGTCCTGCTATAAGAATGTCATCCATATAGTGTATAATATACATTGTTTCCATGTCTCTCTAACTGAGTGTATGGCTGTAGCCACATATTTTTGACACAAGGTGGGACTGTGGCCATACCTTGAGGTAACACGTTCCATTGGTATCGCTTCATTGGTTCTTTAAAATTTATAGATGGTAAGCTAAGGCGATCGTTTTTGTCATAGGATGAAGGGGAATTGTAAAAAAGCAATCTTTAAGGTCTATGAATTTTAAAATATCCTTGAGGGATGCTACCAAGAGGGTACCATGGCTGTAAGGCGCCCTAGGACCATAGTACACTTTACTGCTCTTAAATCTTGTAGAGTCTCCACTTCTGGATTTCTTTTTATGACAATATGGGGGTGTTCCAAGGAGAGTTGCTTTCTATAATGTGTCTTGCCTCTAATTGTTCCTGCACTAACTGTTGGGCAGTGGCAGTTTCTCATTGTTAGTGGCCATTGATCAACCCAAACGGGTTCCTCTGACTTCCAAGTGATTGGATCAGCAAATTTTTGGGGTGCAGGCATGTCATGGCCACGGTTAAAATTTCCAAGCCCCTTTTATCCAATTTTCCTATGGCTGGGATTGGCTGTAAATGCCATCTTCTCTTTTTCCTAACCCTTTCCCAGGGTGGTAGCCCTGACGCAACATTTGTGCAGTGACTATATCATTTGGGCTACACATCATGACCTCATTTGGAGAGAGAAGCTCTACCCCAAAGGTTAACAGGCAAATCAGGGATAACAAATGGCTTAATGAGACCGGAATTACTTTTCTTGATCTCTCAGGTGAGATATTTGGAACTTTGTCTAGGGTTATTACTTTGCCCGATTCCTCGTAAATTTGTTAAGGTCTCTGAAGTGGGCAACTGGAGGGCCAATCTTGTGTTTATAATTGTTACATGGCCCTGTGTCTATCAGTCCTGTAAATAATTTCCGTCTAGCCATAAGTGAGAGGTTTTTTTAGTAATGGCTGTACCAGTAGAGTTTGAGGATCCAAATCCTCCCTTTCCCCTTAGGGGCGATTGGACTTTATTAGCTGTTTTACAATAGGTAACAGGAGTAAACTGTGCTATTCTATCCCCTTGAGGAATGATAATGATTTGTCAATAGCCTTGGCCATGATTTTTTCTCCTATATAATCAACTATCAACAATTCCCGGAAAGACCTGTAGGCTCTCATGTTGACCCTGCTTCTCCTAGATGTAATCCAAACATGTTTGAGGGTAGGGTCCATATATACACCAGTTACTAAGGCTTGGGTCCCATTTCAGGGGTTAATATGTGTGGGAGGTGAACAGAGGTCCATCTTGCACTTCCTGGGTTTGCTCTACTAAGTGTGAAACGGATTGTTGTTGATTGGTACAAAACTGACCGCCCCATAAGCTTGTTTTGGGCCTGGGGCCAGCCCCTCAATCCGTTTCCTGCTGAGGTTTAGTGGAATTTCCTTGATTGTCAATTTTACATTTACATTCGTTGGCACCAATGTTTTCCTCTTTTCACCTAGGGCAGAGGCCTGGACTTTTGCCTCTAAGGTCTTAGATAGCTCTCCCTACAATCCCTAGTGAAGTGTCCCATTTTTCCACACTTGAAGCACCCCTTGCTATCTTTTTTACTGCAAGGAAGTCTTCGTTTATGTTTGTCCACTAAAGGGCAGCAGTCATAGCCAAGCCCTGTTGATATGAGGGCCCTATGTCTGAACAGAGGCGGATGTAACCTGTTAAGTCGTTTTTTTCTATAAGGTCTGATCTTGCTGACAAGCTGGGTTAGCGTTTCGTAAGCTAGCTGATTACATAATCCACCCCTGCCTCGACATTCAAATATTTCTGCTGGCCGTGGTTAAAGTCTATGTACAAAGTCTGCAAAGGGCTCATCAGGTCCTTGTTTGATCCCCGTGAGTGAGGCTCCTGGATTCCCCCTAACAGGAAGTTTCCTCCAGGCTTTGGTAGTCACGGCTTGGATTTGAGAAAACAGTCCAGGATCTACTGATCTAAGCATCGGTTTCTGTTGTAATTACCAGCCAGTTAGCATATCAAAATCCCAACCATTTCCGCTTGTTGGTTCTCTTGGCCGTATCTCTACAATTTTCATAAAATTCCTGACTTCCAAATTCAGATGGTCACTCCAGAAAGAACTGCTCTAACTAAGGTATTCATTCTATGGGAGTGAGCCAATTTTCGACCACAATATTCGACTATGGCAGGGTGTACTGGGCAGTAGCTCCGTATGCGAGACCGCAGTTTTTAGTTCTTTTATTACAGTAAATTCAACCCATTGTGGTGTCTCCAGGTCTTCCCTGGCATCTATAGTTCAGTTACTGGAAAAAGTCTCGAGAGGAGAGGAATCCTCCCTAGCCTACTACAAGCGACCTTCCTTTTGGGACATGCTGTTCGGCCCTCTGAGGTGAGAGGGTTTCTCTATTCCTTTAGGGTATTGAACGCTCTCACTTCCTGTCCTTAATTTCTGCAATCTAGATGATTCAAGACTAAGTATTCTTCGAGCTTTATTTGCTCTCAAGTTGTGCAATTTTCTCTAAGCTCCTCTTTGGGTCTATTACTTCTGCCATAAACTATGCGGGGCAGAAAGCCTTATTTAGGGAGGGGGATAAGTATGAGTTTGTGGCCAGTCAGAATTATGATATTTTGCTGCCCCTTCCTCTAATTATCCTAGTTACTTTCTGAAGGGTTAAGGTTATTTTTACTTTTGCTCATAGTTGAGGTAAAACTGGGTATTTTTTAGCCTTTTCCTTATTTGATGTTTCTATATTTTTATCGAGGGACCCCAGCCTCTTCCCTCCGTTGTTGGTAGCGATATAAGGTCATTTCTTTATAGGTTGGATTTTCGAGGTCAGTTTGGGACTTGCTCTTAATATTTCCTCAGTCTGAGTAAACCACCGCCATTACTCAGGATCTTTTTCTTTTTCTTTTATCTATTATATCTTGATTCGATTCAATAAGAAAAGCTGTCACCGGAACCTTCTCTGGTCCAAAGTACTATATAATCTTGAAAACAATCTCCCACCTCTACGCCCCCTCTTTACCTTCAATGGTCCCCTCTTGTGGAAACCAAGGGCAGGTCTTCTTACAAAATCAAAATTTAAACAAATCATTACTTTTAACCTTTATCCTCGTGTTTTAAGCCTCTTTAATTGCCCTACTAAATTGATGTCTGGCTAATTCTTGTCCCATAATCAGACACTATTACTCACCTCTGGTTCCAACGCGGCCTCTCCCGCGAGGGTCCGAAGGAATTTCTTCCACTTTACTTTTGGCGACTTAGTGCCTTCTTCCTCACTTCTTCCCCCATGTTCAGGTCCCTGTTCGGTGCCAGGGTCCCGACCTGCAGGACAATTAAACGGGCCCTGGAAGGGGGATGGGAACTGGAGGAGAAAGAAAACACAGAATGGAGACAAGGACAAAAGCCTGATCAGTCTCGTTTATTGAATGTGGTCATGCCTTATATAGGCTGGCAGGGGAAGAGGTTGGGCCCGGGCTGGTGACAGGCACTGGGCTTACTCAAAATTACAATTGGCATGCGCCTGGGTGTTTGTACTTTTTCCCGGGCGTGGGATCCGCCTGCGCCCTAGGCTGCATATCTTTCCTGGGCAA
>NC_044569.1:19515901-19582033 GCF_007565055.1 Rhinopithecus roxellana
TGCATTGCCATGTGTGAATGCAACTCACAGAGTTACAGGTTCTCTTCAGGGGATCAGTTTTGCTAACAGTTTTTCTGGAAATGCTGCAATGGGATACTTCTTAGCGCAATGAAGCTTACGGTGACAAAGGAAATATCCTCAGATGAAAACTAGAAAGAAGCTTTCCTAGGAACTTCTTGGTGATGTGTGAATTCATCTCACATAGTTACACTTATATTTCGTGGAGCAGTCCATTAACACTGTCTTTGAGGAACCTGAGAAGGGTTTCTAAGGATTGTAGTGAGGCCCACGCTGATAAAGGAAATATCATCAGTTCACACCGTGAAAGAAGATTTCTGAGAAACTTCTTTCTGATCTGTGAATTCATCTCACAGAGTTACAACTTAGACTTCAGGACACAGTTTGCTATCACTCTTTTCGTGGAATCTGCAAAGTGATATTTGGGAACCCATAGGGGCCCATGGTGAAAAAGGAAATATCCTCATATAATAACTAGAGAGAAGCTTTCTGAGAGATTGCATTCTTATGTGTGACTTCATCATACAGAGTTCCACCTTTCCCTTCATGGAACATTTTACTAACACTATTGTCATTCATTCTGCAAAGGGATATTTGGGAGCCTATATGGGAACATGGTGAAAAAGGAAATATCCTCAGATAACATTTAGAGAGAAGGTTTCTGAGAGATTGTTTTCTGATGTGTGAATTCATCACACTGACTTCCACCCATCCCTTCTTGGAACAGTTTGCTAACACTGTTGTCGTGGACTCTGCAAAGTGATATTTAGGATCCCATGGGGCCCATGGTGAAAAAGGAAATATCCTCACATAATAACTAGAGAGAAGCTTTCTGAGAGATTGCTTTCTGTTGTGTGACTTCATCACACAGAGTTCCACCCTTCCCTTCTTGGAACAGTTTGCTAACACTGTTGTCGTGGATTTTGCAAAGTGATATTTGGGAGCTCATTGAGGGCTATGGTGAAAAAGGAAATATCCTCAGATCAAAACTGGCAAGAAGCCTTCTGAGAAACTACATTGCCATGTGTGAATGCAACTCACAGAGTTACACTTTTCTCTTCAGGGATCAGTTTGCTAACAAAGCTTTCTGGAAATCGGCAATGGGATACTTCTAAGCATAATGAAGCTTACGATGACAAAGGAAGTATCCTCAGAGGAAACCTAGAAAGAAGCTTTCCTAGGAACTTCTTGGTGATGTGTAAATTCATCTCTCAGAGTTACACTTATGTTTCGTGGAGCAGTCGACTAGCACTGTCTTTGAGGAACCTGAGAAGGGCTTCTTTGGATCGTATTGAGGCCTACGCTGATAAAGGAAATATCATCAATACAAAACTTGAAAAAATCTCTTTGAGATTCTTCTTTCTAATCTGTGAATTCATTCTACAGATTTACAACTTGGACCTCAGGAAGCAGTTTGCTAACACTGGTTTCGTGGAATCTGCAAAGTGATATTTGGGAGCCCTTAGGGGCACATGGTGAAAAAGGAAATATCCTCACATAATAACTAGAGAGAAGCTTTCTGAGACATTGCCTTCTGACATGTGACTTCATCACACAGAGTTCCAACCTTCCCTTCTTGGAACAGTTTGCTAACACTTTTGTCTTTGATCCAGCAAAGTGATATTTGGGAGCTCATTGTGGGCTATGGTGAAAAAGGAAATATCCTCAGATCAAAACTGCGAAGAAGCCTTCCCAGAGACTGCATTGCCAGGTGTGAATGCAACTCACAGAGTTACACGATCGCCTTCAGTGATCTGTGCGCTAACACAGTTTTCTGGAATTCGGCAGTTGGATATTTCTTAGCGCTATGAAGCCTATGGTGAAAAGGAAATATCGTCAGATGAAAACAGGAAGGAAGCCTTCTGAGAAAATCCATTGCCATGTGTGAATGCAAGTCACAGAGTTACACATTTCTCTTCAGTTGTCAGTTTGCTAACACAGTTTTCTGGAAATCTGTAATTAGATACTTCTTAGTGAAATGAAGCTTACGGTGACAAAAGAAATACCCTCAGATGAAAAGTAGAAAGAAGCTTTCTTAGAAACTTCTTGGCGATGTGTGAATTCATCTCACAGAGTTGCACTTATGTTTCTTGGAGCAGTCCATTAACACTGTCTTTGAGGAAGCTGAGAAGGGCCTCTTTGTATTGTATTGAGTCCTGCGCTGATAAAGGAAATATCATCAGTTCAAAACGTGAAAGAAGCTTTGAGAAACTTCTGTCTCTTCTGTCAATTCATCTCACAGAGTTACAACTTAGACCTCAGGAAGCATTTGCTAACACTCTTTTCGTGGAATCTGCAAAGTGATATTTGGGAGCCCATAGGGGTCCTTGGGGAAAAAGGAAATATCATCGCATAATAACTAGAGGGAAGCTTTCTGAGAGATTCCTTTCTGATGTGTGACTTCATCACACAGATTTCCACCCTTTCCTTCTCGCGACAGATTTCTAACACTGTTGTCTTGGATTCTGCACAGTGATATTTGGGAGCTCATTGAGGGCTTTGGTGAAAAAGGACATATCCTCAGATCAAAACTGGAAAGAAGCCTTCTGAGAAACTGCATTGCCATGTGTGATTGCACCTCACAGAGTTACACGTTTCTCTTCAGTGATAAGTTTGCTAACATAGTTTTCTGGAAATCTGTAATAAATGCTTTTTAGCGCAATGAAGCTTACGGTGACAAAGGAAATATCCTCAGATGAAAACTTGAAAGAAGCTTTGTTAGAAAATTCTTGGTGATGTGTGGATTAATCTCACAGAGTTACACTTATGATTCGTGTAGCAGTCCATTAACACTGCCTTTAATGAACCTGAGAAGGGCTACTTTGGATCACATTGAGGCATTCGCTGATCAAGGAAATATCATCAGTTCAAAAAGGGAAAGAAGCTTTCTGAGAAACTTCTTTCTGCTCTGTGAATTCATGTCACAGAGATACAACTTAGACCTCAGGAAGCAGTTTGCTAACACTCTTTAATGCAATCTGCAAAGTGATATTTGGGGGTCCATATGGGAACATGGTGAAAAATTAAATATCCTCACATAATAACCAGAGAAGCTTTATGACAGATTGCTTTCTGATGTGTGAGTTCATCACACAGAGTTCCACCCTTCCCTTCTTGGAACATTTTTTTGACACATTTGACGTGGATGCTGAAAAGCGATATTTCGGTGCCCATAAGGACCCATGGTAAAAAGGGAAATATCCTAACATAATAACTAGAGAGAAGCTTTCTGAGAGCTTGCTTCTGATGTGTGACTTCATCACACAGAATTCCAACCTTCCCGTCTTGGAACAGTTTGCTAACACTGTTGTTGTGGATTCTGCAAAGTGATATGTGGGAGCTCGTTGAGGGCTATGGTGAAAAAGGAAATATCCTCAGATCAAAACTGGAAGGAAGCCTTCAGAGAAACTGCATTGGCACGTGATAATGCAACCTACAGAGTTACACATTTCTCTTCATTGATCCGTTTGCTAACAGTTTTCTGGAAATCTGCAATGGGATACTTCTTAGCCTAATGAGGCTTATGGTGACAAAGGAAATATCCTCAGATGAAAACTAGAAAGAAGCCTTCTTAGAAACTTCTTGGTGATGTGTGAATTCACCTCAGAGTGTTTCACTTATGTTTTGTGGAGTAGTCCATTAACACTGTCTTTGAGGAACCTGAGAAGGGTTTCTTCGGATCGCATTGAGGCCTACGCTGATAAAGGAAAATCATCAGTTCAAAACGTGAAAGAAGCTTTCTGAGAAACTTCTTTCAGCTCTGTGAATTCGTCTCACAGAGTTACACCTTAGACCTCAGAAGCAGTTTGCTAACACTCTTTTCGTGGAATCTACAAACTGATATTAAGGAGCCTATATGGGCCCATGGTGAAAAGAAAATATCCTCAGATAATACCCAGAGAGAAGCTTTCTGAGAGATTGCTTTCTGATGTGTGACTTCATCACACAGAGTTCCACCCTTGCCTTCTTGGAACAGTTTGATAACACTGTTGTCGTGGATTCTGCAAAGTGATGTTTGGGAGCTCTTTGAGGGCTACGGTGTAAAAGGAAATATCCTCAGATCAAAACTGGAAAGAAGCCTTCTGAGAAACTGCATTGCCATGTGTGAATGCAACTCACAAAGTTACACGTTTCTCTACAGTGATCAGTTTGCTAACAAACTTCTCTGGAAAACTGCAATGGGATACTTCTAAGCGCAATGATGCTTACGGTGACAAAGGAAATATCCTCAGTTTAAAACTAGAAAGAAGCTTTCTTAGAAACTTCTTGGTGATGTGTGAATTCATCTCACACTGTTTCACTTATGTTTCGTGGAGTAGTCCATTAACACTGTCTTTGAGGAACCTGAGAAGGGCTTCTTTGGATCGCATTGAGGCCTACGCTGATAAAGGAGACATCATCAGTTCAAAACGTGAAAGAAGCTTTCTGAGAAACTTCTTTCTGATCAGTGAGTTCATCTCACAGACTTAAAATTTAGACCTCAGGAAGGAGTTTGCTAACACTCTTTTCGTGGAAACTGTAAAGTGATATTGGGAGCCCATGGGGGCCCATGGTGAAAAAGGGAATATCCTCACATAATAACTAGAGAGAAGCTTTCTGAGAGATTGCTTTCTGATGTGTGACTTCATCACACAGAGTTCTACCCTTCCCTTCTTGGAACAGTTTGCTAACACTGTTGTCGTGGATTCTAGAAAGGGATATTTGGGAGCTCATTGAGGGCTATGGTGAAAAAAGAAATACCCTCAGATTAAAACTGGAAAGAAGCCTTCTGAGAAACTGCATTGCCATGTGTGAATGCAACTCACAGAGTTACACGTTTCTCTTCAGTGATCAGTTTGCTAACACAGTTTTCTGGAAATCTGCAATTAGATACATCTTAGTGCAATGAAGCTTACGTTGACGAAGGAATTAACTTCAGATGAAAACAAAAAGAATCTTTCTTAGAAAATTCTTGATGATGTGTGAATTCACCTCACAGAGTTATTCTTATGTTTCATTGAGCAATCCATTAACACTGTCTTTGAGGAACCTGAGAAGGGCTTCTTTGGATCGTACTGAGGCCTATGCTAATAGAGGAATTATCATCAGTTCAAAATGTGAAAGAATCTTTCTGAGAAACTTCCTTCTGTTCTGTCAATTCATCTACAGTAGTTACACTTTAGACCTACGGAATCAGTTTGCTAACACTGTTTTCGTGGAATGTGCAAAGTGATATTTGGGAGTACATAGTAGGCCATGGTGAATAAGGAAATATCCCCAGATAATACCTAAAGGGAAGGTTTTTGAGAGATTACTTTTTATGTGTGACTTCTTCACACAGAGTTCCACCCTTCCCTTCTTGGAACAGTTTGCTAACACTGTTGTCGTGGATTCTGCAAAGTGATATTTGGGAGCCCATAGGGGCCCAAGGTGAAAAAGGAAATATCCTCACATAATAACAAAAGAGAAGCTTTCTGAGAGATTCCTTTCTGATGTGTGGCTTCATCACACAGAGTTTCACCCTTTCCTTCTTGGAACAGTTTACTAAAACTGTAGTCGTGGATTCTGCAACTTAATATTTGGGAGCTCATTGAGGGCTATGGTGAAAAAGGAAATATCCTCAGATCAAAACTGGAAAGAAGCCTTCTGAGAAACTGCATTGTCATGTGTGAATGTAACTCACAGAGTTACACTTTTCTCTTCAGTGATCAGTTTACTAACAAAGTTTTCTGGAAATCTGCAATTAGATACTTCTTAGCGCAACGAAGCTTACGGTGACAAGGAAATATCCTCAGATCAAAACTAGAAAGAAGCTTTCTTAGAAACTTCTTGGTGATGTGTGAATTCACCTCACAGAGTTACACTTATGTTTCGTGGAGCAGTCCACTGACACTGTCTTTGAGGAATCTGAGAAGGGCTTCTTTGGATCGCATTGAGGCCTACGCTGATAAAGGACATATCATCAGTTCAAAACGTGAAAGAAGCTTTCTAAGAAACTTCTTTTTGATCTGTGAATTCATCTCACAGAGTTACAACTTAAACCTCAGGAAGCAGTTTGCTAACACTCTTTTCGTTGAATCTGCAAGGCGATATTTGGGAGCCCATAGGGGCCCATAGTAAAAAGAAAAAAATCCTCAAATAATAAGTAGAGAGAAGCTTTCTGAGAGATTGCTTTGTGATGTGTGACTTCATCACACAGAGTTCCACCCTTCCCTTCTTAGAACAGTTTGCTAACACTGTTGTCGTGGATTCTGCCGAGTGATATTTGGGCGCCCATAGGGGTCCATGATGAAGAAGGAAATATCCTCAGATAATAACTAAAGAGAAGCTTTCTGAGAGATTGCTTTCGGATGTTTGACTTCATCACATGGAGTTCCACCCTTCCCTTCTTGGAACCGTTTTCTAACACTGTTGTCGTGGATTCTGCAAAGTGATATTGGGAGCCCAGAGGGGACCATGGTGAAAAAGGAAATATCCTCACATAAAAACTAGAGAGAAGCTTGCTTAGAGATTGCTTTCTGATGTGTGACTTCATCACAAAGAGTTGCACACTTCCATTCTTGGAACAGTTTGATGACATTGTTGTCGAGGATTCTGCAAAGTGAGATTTGGGAGCTCATTGAGTGCTATGGTGAAAAAGGAAATATCCTCAGATCAAAAGTGGAAAGAAGCCTTCTGAGAAACTGTATTGCCATGTGTGAATGCAACTCACAGAGTTGCACGTTTCTCTTCAGTGGTCAGTTTGCTAACACAAATTTCTGGAAATCTGCAATTAGATTCTTCTTAGCGCAATGAAGCTTACGGTGGCAAAGGAATCATCCTCAGATGAAAACTAGAGAGAAGCTTTCTTAGAAAATTTTTGGTGATGTGTGAACTCATCTCAAAGAGTTACACTTAGGTTTTGTGGAGGAGTCCATTAACACTGTCTTTGAGGAACCTGAGAAGAGCTTATTTGGAGCGTGTAGAGGCCTACGTTGATAAAGGAAATATCATCAGTTCAAAACGTGAAAGAAGCTTACTGAGAAACTTCTTTCTGATTTGTGAATTCATCTCACAGAGTTACAACGTAGACCTCAGGAAGCAGTTTGCTAACACTCTTTTCGTGGAATCTGCAAAGTGATATTTGGGAGCCCATAGGGGCCCATGGTGAAAAAGGAAATATCCTCAGATAATAACTACAGAGAAGCTTTCTAAGAGATTGCTTTCTAATGTGTGACTTCATCAAACAGAGTTCCACCATTCCCTTCTTGAACAGTTTGCTAACACTGTTGCCGTGGATTCTGTCAAGTGATATGTGGGAGCTCATTGAGGGCTATGGTGAAAAAGGAAATGTCCTCAGATCAAAACTGGAAAGAAGCCTTCTGAGAAACTGCGTTGCCATGTGTGAATGCAACTCACAGAGTTACAGGTTTCTCTTCAGTGATCAGTTTGCTAACACAGTTTTCTGGATATCTGCAACGGGATACTTCTAAGCGCAATGAAGTTACGGTGACAAAGGAAATATCCTCAGATGAAAACTAGAAAGAAGCTTTCTTAAAAACTTCTTGCTGATGTGTGAATTCATCTCACAGAGTTACACTTATGTTTCTTGGAGCAGTCCATTAACACTGTCTTTGAGGAACCTGAGAAGGGCTTCTTTGGATCGCATTGAGGTCTACGCTGATAAAAGAAATATCATCAGTTGAAAACGTGAAAGAAGCTTTCTGAGAAACTTCTTTCTGATCTGTGAATTCATCTCACAGAGTTACCCCTTAGACCTCAGGAAGCAGTTTGCTAACAATCTTTTCGTGAAATCTGCAAAATGATATTAGGGAGCCCATAGGGGCCCATGGTGAAAAAGTAAATATCCTCACTTAATAACGAGAGAGAAGCTTTCTGAGATATTGCTTTCTGATGTGTGACTTCATCACACTGAATTCTACCCTTCCCTTCATGGAACAGTTTGCTAACACTGTTGTTGTGGATTCTGCAAAGTGATAAATGGGAGCTCCTTGAGGGCTACGGTGAAAAAGGAAATATCCTCAGATCAAAACTGGAAAGAAGCCTTATGGAAAACTGCATTGCCATGTTTGAATGCAACTCACAGAATTTCACGTTTCTCTTCCGTGATCAGTTTGCTGAGAAAGTTTTCTGGAAATCTGCAGTGGGATTCTTCTTAGCGCAATGTAGCTTACATTGACAAAGGAAATATCCTCAGATGAAACCTAGAAAGAAGCTTTCTTAGAAACTTCTCGGCGATATGTGAATTCATCTCACAGAATTACACTTATGTTTCATGGAGTACTCCATTAACACTGTCTCTGAGGAACCTGAGAAGGGCTTCTTTGGATCGCATTGCGGCCAATGCTGATAAAGGAAATATCATCAGTTCAAAACGTGAAAGAAGCTTTCAGAGAAGCTTCTTTCTGATCTGTGAATTCATCTTACAGAGTTACAACTTAGACCTCAGGAAGCCGTTTGCTAACACTCTTTTCGTGGAATCTAGAAAGTTATATTTGGGAGCACGTAGGGGCCAATGTGAAAAAGGAAATATCATAACATAATAACTAGAGAGAAGCTGTCGGAGGGATTGCTTTCTGATGTGTGACCTCATCACACAGAGTTCCAACATTCCCTTCTTGGAACAGTTTCCTAACACTGTTGTCCTTCATTCTGCAAAGTGATATTTGGGAGCTCAATGAGGGCTAAGGTGAAAAAGGAAATATCGTCAGATCACAACTGGAAAGAAGCCTTCTGAGAAACTGCATTTCCATGTGTGAATGCAACTCACAGTGTTACATGTTTCTCTTCAGTGATCAGTTTGCTAACACAGTTTTCTGGAAATGTGCAATGGGATACTTTTTAGCGCAATGAAGCTTACGAAGGCAAAGGAAAGATCCTCAGATGAAAACTAGAAAGAAGCTTTCTTACAAACTTCTTGGTGATGTGTGAATTCATCTCAGAGAGTTACACTTATGTTTCATGGAGCAGTCCATTAACACTGTCTTTGAGGAACCTGAGAAGGGCTTCTTTGAATCGTATTGAGGCCTACGCTGATAAAGGAATTATCATCAGTTCAAAACGTGAAAGAAGCTTTCTGAGGAACTTCTTGCGGATCTGTGAATTCATCTCACAGAGTTACAACTTGGACCTCAGGAAGCAGTTTGCTAACACTCTTTTCGTGGAATCTGCAAAGTGATATTTGGGAGCCCATAGGGGCCCATGGTGAAAAAGGAAATATCCTCAGATAATGGCTAGAGAGAAGCTGTCTGAGAGATTGCTTTCTGATGTGTGACTTCATCACACAGAGTTGCACACTTCCATTCTTAGAACAGTTTCCTAACACTGCTGTCGTGGATTCTGCAAAGTAATATATGGGAGACCATAGCGGCCCATGGTGAAAAGGAAATATCCTCACATAATATCTAGAGAGAAACTTTCTAAGAGATTGCTTTCTAATGTGTGACTTCATCACACAGAGTTCCACCCTTCCCTTCTTCGAACAGTTTGCTAACACTGTTGTCGTGAATTCTGCAAAGTGATATTTGGGAGCTCTTTGAGGGCTACGGTGAAAAAGGGAATATCCTCAATCAAATCTGGAAGAGAGCCTTCTGAGAAACTGCATTGCCATGTGTGAATGCAACTCACAGAGTTACAACTTTGTCTTCAGTGATCAGTTTGCTAACACAGTTTTCTGGAAATCTGCAATTAGATACTTCTTAGCGCAAAGAAGCTTACGGTGACAAAGGAAATATCCTCAGATGAAAACAAGAAAGAAGGTTTCCTAGAAACTTCTTGATGATGTGTGAATTCATCTCACAGAGTTACACTGATGATTCCTGGAACAGTCCAGTCACACTGCCTTTGTGGACCCTGAGAAGGGCTTCTTTGGATCGTATAGAGGCCTACGCTGATAAGGGAAATATCATCAGTTCAAAACGTGAAAGAAACTTTCTGAAAACTTCTTTCTCATCTGTGAATTCATCTCACAGAATTACACTTTAAATCTCAGGAAGCAGTTTGCTAACACTCTTTTCATGGAATCTGCAAAGTGATATCTGGGAGCCCATAGGGGCCCATGGTGAAAAAGGAAATTTCCTCAGATAATAACTAGAGAGAAGCTTTCTGAGAGATTGCTTTTCTGATGTGTGATTTCATCACCCAGAGTTCCACCTTCCCTTCTTGGAACAGTTTGCTAACACCGTTGACGACGATTCTGCAAAGTGAAATTTGGGTGCTCATTGAGGGCTATGGTGAACAAGGAAATATCCTCAGATCAAAACTGGAAGGAAGCCTTCTGAGAAACTGCATTGCCATGTGAGAATGCAACTCACAGAGTTACACGATTTTTTCAGTGTTCGGTTTGGTAACACAATTTTCTGGAAATCTGCAATGGGATACTTCTTAGTGCAATGAAGCTTACGGTGACAAAGGAAAGATCCTCAGATGAAAACTAGAAAGAAGCTTTCTTAGAAACTTCTTGGTGATGTGTGAATTCATCTCACAGAGTTACACTTATGTTTCGTGGAGCAGTCCATTTACACTGTCTTTGAGGAACCTGAGAAGGGCTTCTTTGGATTACATTGAGGCCTATGGTGATAAAAGAAATATCATCACTTCAAAACGTGAAAGAAGCTTTCTGTGAAACTTCTTTCTGATATGTGAACCCATTTCGCAGAGTTACACCTTAGACCTCAGGAAGCAGTTTGCTAACGCTCTTTTCGTGGAATCTACCAAGTGATATATGGGAGCCCATAGGGGCAAATGGTGAAAAACGTAATATCCTCACATAATAACTAGAGAGAAGCTTTCTGAGCGACGGCTTTCTGATGTGTGACTTCATCACACAGAGATCCACCCTTCCCTTCTTGGGTCAGTTTGCTAACACTGTTGTCGTGGATTCTGCAAAGTGATATTTGGGAGCTCATTGAGGTCTATGGTGAAAAAGGAAATATTCTCACATCAAAAGTGGAAAGAAGCCTTCTGAGAAACTGCATTGCCACGTGTGAATGCAACTCACAGAGTTACACGTTTCTATTCAGTGATCAGTTTGCTAACACAGTTTTCTGGAAATCGGCAATTAGATACTTCTTAGCACAATGAAGCTTGTGGTGAGAAAGGAAATACCCTCAGATGAAAACTACAAAGAATCTTTCTTAGAAATCTCTTGGTGATGTGTGAATTCAACTCACAGAGTTACACTTATGTTATGAGGAGAAGTCCATTGACACTGTTTTTGAAGAACCTGAAAAGGGCTTCTTTGGATCATATAGAGGGCTACGCCAATAAAGAAATATCATCAGTTCAAAACGTGAAAGAAGCTTTCTGAGAAACTTCTTTCTGATCTGTGAACTCATCCATAGGGTTACAACTGAGACCTCAGGAAGCAGTTTGTTAACACTCTTTTCGTGGAATCTGCAAAGTGATATTTGGGAGCCCATAGGGTCCCATGGTGAAAAAGGAAATATCCTCACATAGTAACTAGAGCGAAGCTTTCTGAGAGATTGCTTTCTGATGTGTGACTTCATCACACAGAGTTACACCCTACCCTACTTGGAAGAGTTTGCTAACACTGTTATCGTGGATTTTGCAAAGTGATATATGGGAGCCCATAGGGGCACATGGTGAAAAAGGAAATATCCACACATAATAACTAGAGCGAAGCTTTCTGAGAGATTGCTTTCTGATGTGTGTCTTCATCACATAGATTTCCACCCTTCCCTTCTTGGAACAGTTTGCTAACACTGTTGTTGTGGTTTCTGCAAAGTGATATTTGGGGGCTCATTGAGGGCTATGGTGAAAAAGGAAATATCCTCAGATCAAAACTGGAAAGAAGACTTCTGAGAAACTGCATTGCCATGTGTGAATGCAACTCCTAGGGTTACACGCTTCTCTTCAGTGATCAGTTTGCTAACAAAGTGTTCTGGATATTTGCAATTATTTACTACTTAGCACAATGAAGCTTACGGTGACAAAGTAAATATCCTCAGAAGAAATCTAGAAAGAAGCTTTCTCAGAAACTTCTTGAACATGTGTGAATTCATCTCACAGAGGTACACTTATATTTCGTGGAGGAGTCCATTACCACTGACTTTGAGGAAACTGAGAAGGGCTTCCTTGGATCGCACTGAGGCCTACGCTGATAAAGGAAATATCATCAGTTCAAAACGTGAAAGAATACATTTGAGAATCTACTTTCTGATCTCTGAATTCATCTCACGGAATTACAGCTTAGACCTCAAGAAGCAGTTTTCTAACCCTCTTTTCGTGGAATCTGCAAAGTGATATTTGGGAGTCCGTAGGGGCCCATGGTGAAAAAGGAAATATCCTCAGATAATAACTAGAGAGAAGCTTTTTGAGAGATTGCTTTTCTGATGTGTGACTTCATCACCCAGAGTTCCACCTTCCCTTCTTGGAACAGTTTGCTAACACTGTTGTCGTGGATTCTGGAAAGTGATATTTGGGAGCCCAAAGGGGCCCATGGTGAAAAAGGAAATATCTTCACATAATAACAAGAGAGAGGCATTCTGTGAGATTGCTTTCTGATGTGTGACTTCATCACACAGAGTTCCACCCTTCCCTTCTTGGAACACTTTGCTAACATTGTTGTCGTGGATTCTACAAAGTGATATTTGGGAGCTCATTGAGGGCTATGGTGAAAAAGGAAATATCCTCAGATCAGAACTGGAAAGAAGCCTTCTGAGAAATTGCATTGCCATGTGTGAATGCAAATCGCAGAGTTACACGTTTCTCTTCAGTGATCAGTTTGCTAACAGAGTTTTCTGGAAATCTGCAATTAGCTACTTCTTTGCGCAATGAAGCTTATGGTGACTAAGGAAATATCCCCAGATGAAAACTCCAAAGAAGCTTTCTTAGTAACTTCTTGTTGATGTGTGAATTCATCTCACAGAGTTACACTTATGTTCATGGAGCAGTCCATTAATACAGTCTTTGAGGAACCAGAGAAGGGCTTCTTTGGATCGCATTGAGGCCAACACTGATAAAGGAAATATCATCAGTTAAAAAGGTGAAAGACGCTTTCTGGGAAACTTCTTTCTGCTCTGTAAATTCATCTCACAGAGTTACCACTTAGACCTCAGGCAGCAGTTTGCTAACAGTCTTTTCGTGGAATCTGCAAAGTGATATTTGGGAGCGCATAGGGGCCCATGGTGAAAAAGGAAATATCCTCAGATAATAACTAGAGAGAAGCTTTCTGATAGATTGCTTTCTGATGTGTGACTTCATCACACAGAGTTCCACCCTTCCCTTCTTGGAACACTTTGCTAACACTGTTGTCGTGGATTCTGCAATGTGATATTTGGGAGCTCATTGAGGGCTATGGTGAAAAAGGAAATATTCTCACATAGTAACTAGAGACAAGCTTTCTGAGAGATTGCTTTCTGATGTGTGACTTCATCACACAGAGTTCCACACTCCCCTTCTTTGAACTGTTTGCTAACACTTTTGTCGTGGTTTCTGCAAGTGATATTTGGGAGCTCTTTGAAAGCTATGGTGAAAAAGGAAATATCCTCAGATCAAAACTGGAAAGAAGCCTTCTGAGAAACTGCATTTCCATGTGTGAATGCAACTCACAGTGTTACATGTTTCTCTTCAGTGATCAGTTTGCTAACACAGTTTTCTGGAAATCTGCCATTAGATACTTCTTAGCGGAATGAAGCTTGCGGTGACAATGGAAATACCCACAGATGAAAACTAGAAAGTAGCTTTCCTAGAAACTGCTTGGTGATGTGTCAATTCATCTCACAGAGTTACACTTATGTTTCTTGCAGCAGTCCATTAACACTGTCTTTGAGGAATCTGAGAAGGGCTTCTTTGGATCGTATTGAGGCCTACGCTGATAAAGGAAATATCATCAGTTCAAAACGTGAAAGAAGCTTTCTGAGAAACTTCTTTCTGATCTGTTAATTCATCTCACAGAGTTACAAATTAGACCTCAGGAAGCAGTTTGGTAACACTCTTTTCGTGGAATCTGCAAAGGGATATTTGGGAGCCCATAGGGGCCCATGGTGAAAAAGGAAATATCCTCAGCTAATAACTAGAGAGAAGCTTGCTGAGAGATTCCTTTCTGATGTGTGACTTCATCACACAGAATTCCACCCTTCCTTTCTTGGAACAGTTTGCCAGCACTGTTGTCATGGATTCTGCAAAGTGATATTTCAAATCTCTTAGAGGGCTATGGTGAAAAAGGACATATCCTCAGATCAAAACTGGAAGGAAACCTTCTGAGAACCTGCATAGCCCTATGTGAATACAACTCACAGAGTTACATGTTTCTCTTCAAGTGATCGGTTTGCTAAGACAGTTTTCAGTAAATCCGCAGTTAGATACTTCATAGCGCAATGAAGCTTACAGTGACAAAGGAAATACCCTCAGATGAAAACTAGAAAGAAGCTTTCTTAGTAACTCCTTGGTGATGTGTGAAATCATCTCACAGAGTTACACTTATGTTTCGTGGAGCAGTCCATTAACACTGTCTTTGAGGAACCTGAGAAGGGCTTCCTTGGATCGCATTGAGGCCTACGCTGATAAAGGAAATATCATGAGTTCCAAACATGAAAGGAGCTTTCTGTGAATCTTCGTTCCGATCTGTGAATTCATCTCACAGAGTTACAACGTAGACCTCAGGAAGCAGTTTGCTAACACTCTTTTCATGGAATGTGCAAAGTGATATTTGGGATCCCTTAGGGGCCCATGTTGAAAAAGGAAATATCCTCACATAATAACTAGAGAGAAGTTTTCTGAGAGGTTGCTTTCTGATATGTGACTTCATCACACATAATTCGACCCTTCCCTTCTTGGAACAGTTTGCTAACACTTTTGTCGTGGATTCTGCAAAGTAATATTTGGGATCTCATTGAGGGCTATGGTGAATAAGGAAATATTCTCAGATCAACACTGAAAAGAAGTCTTCTGAGAAACTGCATTGCCATGTGTGAATGCAAGTCACAGAGTTACACGTTTCTCTTCAGTGATCAGTTGGCTAACAGAGTTTTCTGGAAATCTGCAATGGGATACTTCTTAGCACAAAGAAGTTTATGATGACAAAGGAAATATGCTCAGATGAAAACTAGAAAGAAGCTTTCTTAGAAACTTGTTGGTGGTGGGTGAATTCATCTCCAAGAGTTACACTTATGTTTCCTGGAGCAGTCCATTAACACTGTCTTTGAGGAACCTGAGAAATGCTTCTTTCGATCGCATTGAGGCCTACACTGGTAAAGGAAATATCATCCGTTCACAAGGTGAAAGAAGCTTTCTGAGAAAGTTCTTTCTGATCTGTGAGTTCATCTCACAGAGTTACACCTTAGACCTCAGGAAGCAGTTTGCTAACACTCTTTTCATGGAAACTGCAAACTGATATTTGGTGCCCATAGTGGTCCATGGTTAAAAAGGAAATATCCTCACATCATAACTAGAGAGAAGGTTTTTGATAGATTGCTTTCTGATGTTTTAGTTCATCACACAGAGTTCCACCCTTCCCTTCTTGGAACAGTTTGCTAACACTGTTGTCGTGGATTCTGCAAAGGGATATTTGGGAGCCCATAAGGGCCCATGGTGAAAAAGGAAATACCCTCACATAATAACTAGAGAGAAGCTTTCTGAGAGATTGCTTTCTTATTTTTGTTTTTTTTTCTTTTTATTTTACTTCAAATTCTGGCGTACATGTGCATAACGTGAAGGTTTGCTACATATGAATATTTGTTCCTTGTTGTTGTGCTGCACACATCAACTTGTCAGCACCCATCAATTCGTCATTTATATCATGTATAACTCCCCAATGCAATCCCTCCTCCAACCCCCTCCCCATGATAGGCCCCATTGTGTGATGTTCCCCTTCCCAAGTCCAAGTGATCTCATTGTTCAGTTCCCACCTATGAGTGAGAACATGCGGTGTTTGTTTTCCTCTTCTTGTGATAGTTTGCTAAGAATGATGGTTTCCAGCTGCATCCATGTCCCTACAAAGGACGCAAACTCATCCTTTTTTATGGCTGCATAGTTTTCCATGGTGTATATGTGCCACATTTTCTTATTCCAGTCTGTCACAGGTGGACATTTGGGTTGATTCCAAGTCTTTGCTATTGTGAATAGTGCCGCAATAAACATACGTGTGCATGTGTCTTTCTAGTAGAATAATTTATAAACCTTTGGGTATATACCCAGTAGTGGGATGGCTGGGTCATATGGTACATCTAGTTCTAGATCCTTGAGGAATTGCCATACTGTTTTCCATAATGGTTGAACTAGTTTACAATCCCACCAACAGTGTAAAAGTGTTCCTATTTCTCCACATCCTCTCCAACACCTGTTGTTTCCTGACTTCTTAATGATTGCCATTCTAACTGGTGTGAGATGGTATCTCATTGTGGTTTTGATTTGCATTTCCCTGATGGCGAGTGATGATGAGCATTTTTTCATGTGTCTGTTGGCTGTATGAAAGTCTTCTTTTGAGAAATGTCTGTTCATATCCTTTCCCCACTTTTTGATGGGGTTGTTTTTTTTTTTCTTGTATATTTGTTTGAGTTCTTTGTAGATTCTGGATATTAGCCCTTTGTCAGATGAGTAGGTTGCAAAAATTTTCTCCCATTCTGTAGGTGGCCTCTTCATTCTGATGGTAGTTTCTTTTGCTGTGCAAAAGATCTTTAGTTTAATTAGAAAATGTGGCACATATACAAAATGGAATACTATGCAGCCATAAAAAAGAATGAGTTTGCGTCCTTTGTAGGGACATGGATGCAGGTGGACACCATCATTCTTATCAAACTATCACAAGAAGAGAAAACCAAACGCCGCATGTTCTCACTCATAGGTGGGAACTGAACAATGAGATCACTTGGACTCGGGAAGGGGAACATCACACACTGGGGCCTATCATGCGGAGGGTGGAGGAGGGAGGGATTGCATTTGGGAGTTATACATGACATAAATGATGAATTGATGGCTGCTGACGAGTTGATTGGTGCAGCACACCAACATGGCATAAGTATACACATGTAACAAATCTGCACGTTATGCACATGTACCCTAGAACTTAAAGTATAAGAAAAAAAAAAGAAAAAAAAAAGAAACTTCTTGGTGATGTGTGAATTCATCTCAAGGAGTTACACTTATGTTTCTTGGAGCAGTCCATTAGCACTGTGTTTGAGGAACCTGAGAACGGCTTCTTTGGATCGTATTGAGGCCTATGCTAAAAGGAAATATCATCAGTTCAAAACGTGAAAGAAACTTTCTGAGAATCTTTTTTCTGATCTGTGAATTCATCTCACAGAGTTACACCTTAGACCTCAGGAAGCAGTTTGCTAACACTCTTTTGGTGGAATCTGCAAAGTGATATTTGGGAGCCCATAGAGGCCCATGGTTAAAAAGGAAATATCCTCACATAATAACTAGAGAGAAGAATTCTGAGAGATTGCTTTCTGATGTGTGACTTAATCACACAGAGTTCAACCTTTCCCTTATTGGAACAGTTTGCTAACACTGTTGTCGTGGAATCTGCAAAGTGATATTTCGGAGCCCATAGGGGCCCATGGTGAAAAAGGAAATATCCTCATATAATAACTAGAGAGAAGCTTTCTGAGAGATTGCTTTCTGATGTATGACTTCATCACAAAAAGTTACACCCTTCCTTTCTTGGAACAGTTTGCTAGCACTGTTGCCGTGGATCTGCAAAGTGATATTTGGATCCCATAGGTGCCGATGGTGAAAACGGAAATACCTCACATAATAACTAGAGAGAAGCTTTCTGAGAGATTGCTTTCTGATGTGTGACGTCATCACACGTGATTCCACCCTTCCCTTCTTGGAACAGTTTGCTAACACTGTTGTCGTGGATTCTGCAAAGTGATATTTGGGAGCTCATTGAGGGCTATAGTGAAAAGGGAAATATCCTCAGATCAAAACTGGAAAAAAGCCTTCTGAGAAACTGCATTGCCATGTGTGAATTCAACTCACAGAGTTAGAGATTTCTCTACAGTGATCAGTTTGCTAACACAGTTTTTGGAAATCTGCAATTAGATACTTCTTAGCGCATTGAGGCTTATGATGACAAAGGAAATATCCTCAGAGGAAAACTAGAAAGAAGTTCTTTAGAAAGTTCTTGGTGATGTGCGTATTCATCGCACAGAGTTACACTTATGTTTCGTTGAGCAGTCCATTAACACTGTCTTTGAGGAACATGAGAAGGGCTACTTTGGATCGCATGGAGACCTACGCAGGCAAAGGAAATATCATCGGTTCACAAGGTGAAAGAAGCATTCTGAGAAACTTCTTTCTGATCTGTGAATTCATCTGACAGAGTTACACCTTAGAACTCAGGAAGCAGTTTGCTAACATCTTTTTGTGGAATCTGCAAAGTGATATTTGGGAGCCCATAGGGGCCCATTGTGAAAAAGGTGATATCCTCAGATAATAACTACAGAGAAGTTTTCTGAGAGATTGCTTTTTGATGTGCGACTTCATCACAAAGAGTTACACCCTTCCCTTCTTGGAACAGTGTGCTATCACTTTTGTCGTGGATTCTGCAGTGACATTTGGGAGCTCATTGAGGTCTAAGGAGAAAAAGGAAATATCCTCAAATCAAAACTTGAAAGAAGCCTTCTGCAAAACTGCATTGCCATGTTTGAATGCAACTCACAGAGTTACACGTTTCTCTTCAGTGACCAGTTTGCTAACACAGTTTTCTGGAAATCTGCAATGGGATACTTCTTAGCGCAATGAAGCTTACCGTGACAAAGGAAATCTCCTCAGATGAAAACTAGCAAGAAGCTTTCTTAGAAACTTCTTGGTGATGTGTGAATTCATCTCACAGAGTTACAATAAACTTTCTTGGAGCAGACCATTGACACTGTCTTTGAGGAATCTGAGAATGGCTTCTTTGGATCGTATTGAGGTCTACCCTGATTAAAGAAATATCATCATTTCAAAACGTGAAAGAAGCTTTCTTAGAAACTTCTTCCTGATCTGTGAATATATCTCACAGAGTTACACCTTAGACCTCAGGAAGCAGTTTGCTAACACTCTTTTCGTGGAATCTGCAAACTGATATTTGGGAGCCCATAGACGCCAATGGTGAAAAAGGAAATATCCTCAGATAATAACTAGAGAGAAGCTTTCTGAGATATTGCTTTCTGATGTTTCACTTCATCGCACAGAGTTCCACCCTTCCCTTCATGAAATAGTTTGCAAACACTGTTGTCGTGGATTCTGCAAAGTGATATTTGGGAACCCATGGGTGCCCATGGTGAAAAAGGAAATATCCTCGAATAATAACTAGAGAGAAGCTTTCTGACAGATTGTTTTCTGATGTGTGACTTTGTCACACAGAGTTCCACGCTTACTTTCTTGGAACTTTTTGCTAACACTGTTGTCATGGATTCTGCAAAGTGATATTTGGGAGCTCATTGAGGGCTATGGTGAAAAAGGAAATATCCTCAGATAAAAACTGGAAAGAAGCCTTCTGAGAAACTGCATTGCCATCTTTGAATGCAATTCACAAAGTTACACGTTTCTCTTCAGTGATCAGTTTCTTAACACAGTTTTTTGGAAATCTGCAATTGGATACTTCGTAGTGCAATGAAGCTTACTGTGACAAAGGAAATATCCTCAGGTGAAAACAAGAAAGAAGCTTTCTTAGAAAAATCTTGGTGATGCGTGAATTCATCTCACAGAGTTACACTTATTTTCCGTGGAGCGGTCCATTAACACTGTCTTTGAGGAACCTGAGAAGGGCTTCTTTGGATACTGAGGGCTACGCTCATAAAGGAAATACCATCAGGTCAAAACATGAAAGAAGCTTTCTGAGAAACTTCTTTCTGATCTGTGTATTCACCTCAGAGAGTTACACCTTAGACCACAGGAAGCAGTTTGCTAACACTCTTTTCATGGAATCTGCAAAGTGATATTTGGGAGCCCATAGGGGCCGATGGTGAATAAGGAAATATCCTCACATAATAACTAGAGAGAAGCTTTCTGAGGGATCTGCAAAGTGATGTTTTGGATACTTCTTAGCGCAATGAAGCATACGGTGACAAAGGAAATATCCTCAGATGGAAACTAGAAAGAAGCATTCTTAGAAACTTCTCCGTGGTGTGTGAATACATCTCACAGATTTACTCTAATGTTTCGTGGAGCAGTCCATTAACACTGTCTTTGAGGAAACTGAGAAGGGCTACTTTGGATCGCATTGAGGCCTACGGTGGTAAAGGAAATATCATCAGTTCACAAGGTGATAGAAGCATTCTGAGAAACTTCTTTCTGATCTGTGAATTCATGTGACAGAGATACAACCTAGACCTCAGGAAGCAGTTTGCTAACATCTTTTCGTGGAATCTGCAAAGTGATATTTGGGAGCCCATAGGAGCCCATTGTGAAAAAGGAAATATCCTCAGATATTAACTACAGGGAAGCTTTCTGAGCGATTGCTTTCTGATGTGTGACTTCATCACACAGAGTTCCACACTTCCCTTGTTGGAACAGTGTGCTAACACGTTTGTCGTGCATTCTGCAAAGTGACATTTGGGAGCTCATTGAGGTCTATGTTGAAAAAGGAAATATCCTCAGATCAAAACTTGAAAGAAGCCTTCTGAGAAACTGCATTGCCATGTGTGAAAGGAAATCACAGAGTTACACGTTTCTCTTCTGTTATCAGTTTGCTAACACAGTTTTCTGGAAATCTGCATTGGAATACTTCTTAGCGCAATGAAGCTTACCGTGACAAAGGAAATATCCTCAGATGAAAACTAGAAAGAAGCTTTCCTAGAAACCTCTTGGTGATGTGTGAAGTCATCTCATGGAGTTACATTTTTGTTTCTTTCAGCAGTCCATTACATTGTCTTTGAGGAACCTGAGAAGGCATTCTTTGGATGGCATTGAGACCTACGCTGATAAAGGAAATATTTTCAGTTCAAAACGTGAAAGAATCTTTTTGAGAAACTTCTTTCTGCTCTGTGAATTCATCTCACAGACTTACAACGTAGACTTCAGGAAGCAGTTTGGTAACACTCTTTTCGTGGAATCTGCAAAGTGATATTTGGGAGCCCATAGCGGCCCATGGTGAAAAAGGAAATAACCTCAGATAATAACTAGAGAGAAGCTTTCTGAGAGATTGCTTTCTGATGTGTGACTTCATCACACAGAGTTCCACCCTTCCTTTCTTGGAACAGTTTGCTAACACTGTTGCCGTGCATTCTGCAAAGTGATATTTAGGATCCCATAGGTGCCGATGGTGAAAACGGAAATACCTCACATAATAACTAGAGAGAAGCTTTCTGAGAGATTGCTTTCTGATGTGTGACTTCATCACACACAGTTCTACCCTTCCCATCTTGGAACAGTTTGCTAATACTATTATCGTGGATTCTGCAAAGTGATATTTGGGATCTCATTGAGGGCTATGGTGAAAAAGGAAATATCCTCAGATCAAAACTGGAAAAAAGCTTCCTGAGAAACTGCATTGCCATGTGTGAATGCAACTCACAGAGTTAGAGATTTCTCTACAGTGATCAGTTTGCTAACATAGTTTTTGGAAATCTGCAATTAGATACTTCTTAGCGCAATGAGGCTTACGATGACAAAGGAAATATCCTCAGATGAAAACTAGAAAGAAGCTTTCTTAGAAACTTCTTTCTGATGTGTGAATTCATCTCACAGAGTTCCACTTCTGTTTCGTGGAGCAGTCCATTTACACTGTCTTTGAGGAACCTGAGAAGGGCTTCTTTGGATCGTATTGAGGCATGCGCTGATAAAGGAAATGTCATCACTTCAAAACGTGAAAGAATCTTTCTGAGAAACTTCTTTCTGATCTGTGAATTCATCTCACAGAGTTACAACTTAGACCTCAGGAAGCCGTTTGCACACACTCTTTTCTTGGAATCTGCAAAGTGATATTTGGGAGCCCATAGGGGCCCATGGTGAAAAAGGAAATATCCTCACCTAATAATTACAGAGCAGCTTTCTGAGAGATTGCTTTCTGATGTGTGACTTCATTATACAAAATTCCACATTTCCCTTCTTGGAAGAGTTTGCTAGCACTGTTGTCGTGGATTCTGCAAAGTGATATTTGGGAAGCCATAGGGGCCCATTGTGAAAAAGGAAATAACCTCACATAGTACCTAGAGAGAAACTTTCTGAGAGATTGCTTTCTGATGTGTGCCTTCATCACACAGAGTTCCACCCTTCGCTCTGATGGTAGTTTCTTTTGCTGTGCAGAAACTCTTTAGTTTAATTAGATCCCATTTGTCAATTTTGACTTTTGCTGCCGTTGCTTTTCGTGTTTTAGACATGAAGTCCTTGCTCATGCCTATGTCCTCAATGGTACTACCTAGATTTTATTCTAGGGTTTTTATGGTATTAGGTCTAACATTTAAGTCTCTAATCCATCTTGAATTAATCTTCGTATAAGGAGTAAGCAAAGGATCCAGTTTCAGCTTTCTATTTATGGCTAGCCAATTTTCCCAGCACCATTTATTAAATAGGGAATCCTTTCCCCATTTCTGGTTTCTCTCAGGTTTGTCAAAGATCAGATGGCTGTAGATGTGTGGTATTATTTCTGAGGACTCTGTTCTGTTCCATTGGTCTATAGCTCTGTTTTGGTACCAGTACCATGCTGTTTTGGTTACTGTAGCCTTGTAGTATAGTTTGAAGTCAGGTAGCGTGACGTCTCCAGCTTTGTCCTTTTGCCTTAGGATTGTCTTGGCAATGCGGGCTCTTTTTTTGTTCCATATGAACTTTAAAGCAGTTTTTTCCAATTCTGTGAAGAAACTCATTGGTAGCTTGATGGGGATGGCATTGAATCTATAAATAACCTTGGGCAGTATGGCCATTTTCACGATATTGATTCTTCCTATCCAAGAGCATGGTATGTTCTTCCATTTGTTTGTGTCCTCTTTGATTTCATTGAGCAGTGGTTTGTAGTTCTCCTTGAAGAGGTCCTTTACATCCCTTGTCAGTTGGATTCCTAGGTATTTTATTCGCTTTGAAGCAATTGTGAATGGAAGTTCATTCCTGACTTGGCTCTCTGCTTGTCTGTTACTGGTGGATAAGAATGCTTGTGATTTTTGCACATTAATTTTGTATCCTTAGACTTTGCTGAAGTTGCTTATCAGCTTAAGGAGATTTTGATATGAGCTGATGGGGTTTTCTAAATATACAATCATGTCATCTGCAAACAGGGACAATTTGACTTCTTCTTTTCCTAACTGAATACCCTTGATTTCTTTCTCTTGCCTGATTCCCCTAGCCAGAACTTCCAACTCTATGTTGAATCGGAGTGGTGAGAGAGGGCATCCATGTCTTGTGCCAGTTTTCAAAGGGAATTTTTCCAGTTTTTGCCCATTCAGTATGATATTAGCTGTGGGTTTGTCGTAAATAGCTCTTATTATTTTGAGGTACGTTCCATCAATACCGAATTTATTGAGCGTTTTTAGCATGAAGAGCTGTTGAATTTTGTCAAAAGCTCTTTCTGCATCTATGGAGATAATCATGTGGTTCTTGACTTTGGTTCTGTTTATATGCTGGATTATGTTTATTGATTTGCGAATGTTGAAAGAGCCTTGCATCCCAGGGATGAAGCCCACTTGATCATGGTGGATAAGCATTTGGATATGCTGCTGATTCCGGTTTGCCAGTATTTTATCGAGGATTTTGGCATCGATGTTCATCAGGGATATTGGTCTAAAATTCTCTTTTTTTGTGTGTCTCTGCCAGGCTTTGGTATCAGAATGATGTTGGCCTTATAAAATGAGTTAGGGAGGATTCCCTCTTTTTCTATTGATTGGAATAGTTTCAGAAGGAATGGTACCAGCTCCTCCTTGAATCTCTGGTAGAATTCAGCTGTGAATCCATCTGCACCTGGACTTTTTTTGGTGGGTAGGCTACTAATTGTTGCCTCAATTTCAGAGCCTGCTCTTGGTCTCTTCAGGGATTCAACTTCTTCCTGGTTTAGTCTTGGGAGAGTGTAAGTGTCCAGGAAATTATCCATTTCTTCTAGATTTTCTAGTTGATTTGTGTAGAGGTGTTTATAGTATTCTCTGATGGTTGCTTGTATTTCTGTGGGGTCAGTGGTGATATCCCCTTTATCATTTTTTATTACATCTATTTGATTCCTCTCTCTTTTCTTCTTTATTAGTCTTGCTAGCGGTCTGTCAATTTTGTTGATCTTTTCAAAAAACCAACTCCTGGATTCATTGATTTTTTGGAGGGATTTTTGTGTCTCTATCTCCTTCACTTCTGCTCTGATCTGAGTTATTTCTTGCCTTCTGCCAGCTTTTGAATGTGTTTGCTCTTGCGTCTCTTGTTCTTCTAATTGTGATGTTAGAGTGTCAGTTTTAGATCTTTCCAGCTTTCTCTTGTGGGCATTTAGTGCTATAAATTTCCCTCTACACACTGCTTTAAATGTGTCCCAGAGATTCTGGTATGTTGTATCTTTGTTCTCAATGGTTTCAAAGAACATCTTTATTTCTGCCTTCATTTTGTTATGTACCCAGTAGTCAATCAGGAGGAGGTTATTCAGTTTCCATGTAGTTGAGTGGTTTTGATTGAGTTTCTTAGTCCTGAGTTCTAGTTTGATTGCACTGTGGTCTGAGAGACAGTTTGTTATAATTTCTGTTCTTTTACATTTGCTGAGGAGTGCCTTACTTCCAATTATGTGGTCAATTTTGGAATAAGTACGATGTGGGGCTGTGAAGAATGTATATTCTGTTGATTTGGGGTGGAGAGTTCTATAGATGTCTATTAGGTCTGCTTGGTGCAGAGATGAGTTCAATTCCTGGATATCCTTGTTAACTTTCTGTCTCGTTGATCTGTCTAATGTTGACAGTGGAGTGTTGAAGTCTCCCATTATTATTGTATTGGAATCTAAGTCTCTTTGTAAGTCTCTAAGGACTTGCTTTATGAATCTGGGTGCTCCTGTAATGGGTGCGCATATATTTAGGAGAGTTAGCTTTTCCTGTTGAATTGGTCCCTTTACAATTATGTAATGGCCTTCTTTGTCTCTTTCGATCTTTGATGGTTTCAAGTCTGTTTTATCAGAGACTAGGATTGCAACCACTGCTTTTTTTTGTTCTCCATTTGCTTGGTAGATATTCCTCCATCCCTTTATTTTGAGCCTATGTATGTCTCTGCATGTGAGATGGGTCTCCTGAATACAGCAGACTGATGGGTCTTGACTCTTGATCCAGTTTGCCAGTCTGTGTCATTTAATTGGAGCATTTAGTCCATTTACATTTAAGGTTAATATTGTTATGTTTGAACTTGATCCTGCCATTATGATATTAACTGGTTATTTTGATCGTTAGTTGATGCAGTTTCTTCCTAGCCTCGACGGTCTTTACATTTTGGCATGTTTTTGCAATGGCTGGTACCGGTTGTTCCTTTCCATGTTTAGGGCTTCCTTCAGGGTCTCTTGTAAGGCAGGCCAGGTGATGACAAAATCTCTAAGCATTTGCTTATCTGTAAAGGATTTTATTTCTCCCTCACTGATGAAACTTAGTTGGGCTGGATATGAAATTCTGGGTTGAAAATTCTTTTCTTTAAGAACGTTGTATATTGGCCCCCACTCCCTTCTGGCTTGTAGAGTTTCTGCCGAGAGATCTGCTGTTAGTCTGATTGGCTTCCCTTTGTGGGTAACCCGATCTTTCTCTCTGGCTGCCCTTAACATTTTTTCCTTCATTTCAACTTTGGTGAATCTGGCAATTATGTGTCTTGGAGTTGCTCTTCTCGAGGAGTATCTTTGTGGCATTCTCTGTATTTCCTGAATTTGAATGTTGGCCTTCCCTACTGGGTTGGGGAAGTTCTCCTGGATGATATCCTGAAGAGTGTTTTCCAACTTGGTTCCATTTTCCCCCTCACTTTCAGGCACCCCAATCAGACGTAGATATGGTCTTTTTACATAATCCCATACTTCTTGCAGGCTTTGTTCATTTCTTTTTCTTCTTTTTTATTTTGGTTTCTCTTCTCGCTTCATTTCATTCATTTGATCCTCAATCGCTGATACTCTTTCTTCCAGTTGATCAAGTCGGTTGCTGAAGCTTGTGCATTTGTCACGTATTTCTCGTGTCATGGTTTTCATCTCTGTCATTTCCTTTATGACCTTCTCTGCATTAATTAGTCTAGCTGTCAATTCTTCCCCTCTTTCTTCAAGATTTTTAGTTTCTTTGCGCTGGGTACGTAATTCCTCCTTTAGCTCTGAGAAATTTGATGGACTGAAGCCTTCTTCTCTCATCTCGTCGAAGTCATTCTCTGACCAGCTTCGATCCGTTGCTGGTGATGGGCTGCGCTCCTTTGCGGGGGGAGATGCGCTCTTAGTTTTTGAATTTCCAGCTTTTCTGCCCTGCTTTTTCCACATCTTTGTGGTTTTATCTGTCTCTGGTCTTTGATGATGGTGACGTACTGATGGGGTTTTGGTATAGGTGTCCTTCCTGTTTGATAGTGTTCCTTCTGACAGTCTGGACCCTCAACTGTAGGTTAGTTGGAGATTGCTTGAAGTCCACTCCAGACCCTGTTTGCCTGGGTATCAGCAGCAGAGGTTCCAGAAAATAGAATATTGCTGAACAGCGAGTGTACCTGTCTGATTCTTACTTTGGTAGCTTCATCTTAGGGGTGTACTCCACCCTGTGAGGTGTGGGGTGTGAGACTGCCCCTAGTGGGGAATGTCTCCCAGTGAGGCTACACAGGGGTCAGTGACCCACTTGAGCATGCAGTCTGTCCATTCTCAGATCTCTACCTCCGTGTTGGGAGATCCACCGCTCTCTTCAAAGCTGTCAGACAGAGTCCTTCACGTCTGCTCAGGCCTCTGTTGCTTCCCCTGTTGTTTTTTTAGCTGAGTCCTGCCCCCAGATGGGGAGTCTATAGAGACACGCAGGTTTCCTTGAGCTGCTGTGAGCTCCACCCAGTTCGAGATTCCCAGCGGCTTTGTTTAACTACTGAAGCCTCAGCAATGGCGGGCGCCCCTCCCACAGCCTCGCTGCTGCCTCGCGGTTAGATCCCTGCAGACTGCTGTCTTAACAATGAGGGAGGCTCCGTGGTCTTGGGACCCTCCCGGCCAGGTGAGGGATATATTCTTCTGGTTTGCCCGTTTGCTTAGAGCACGATATTGGGGTGGGAGTTACCCGATTTTCCAGGTGTTGTGTGTCTCAGTTCCCCTGGCTAGGAAAAGGGATACCCTTCCCCTTGCGCTTCCCAGGTGAGGCGATGCCTTGCCCTGGTTCAGCTCTCGCTGATCAGGCTGCAGCAACTGACCAGCACCAATTGTCCGGCACTCCCTAGTGAGATGACCCCAGTACCTCAGTTGAAGATGCAGAAATCTCCGGTCTTCTGTGTTGGAGAGGAGAGTTGGACGGAGTTGGAGACTGGAGCTGTTCCTATTCGGCAATCGTAGAAAGAAGCTTTCTTAGAAACTTCTTGGTGATGTGTGAATTCATCTCACAGAGTTACACTTAGAAACTTCTTGGTGATGTGTGAGTTCATCTCACAGAGTTACACTTATGTTTTCTGGAGCAGTCCACTAACACTGTCTTTGAGGAACCTGAAAAGGGCTTCTTTGGATCGTATTGAGGCCTACGCCGATTGCTAACACTGTTGTCGTGGATTCTGCAAAGTGATATTTGGCAGCCCATAGGGGTGCATGGTGAAATAGGAAATATCCTAACTTAATAAGTAGAGAGAAGCTTTCTGATGTGTGACTTCATCACAGAGTTCCACCCTTCCCTTTTTGGAAAAGATTGCTAACAGTGTTGTCGTGGATTCTGCAAAGTGATATTTGGGAGCCCATAGGGACCCATGGTGAAAAAGGAAATATCCTCACTTAATAACTAGAGAGAAGCATTCTGAGACATTGCTTTCTGATGTGTGCCTATATCACACAGATTTCCATCCTTGCCTTCTTGGAACAGTTTGCTAACACTGTTGTCGTGGATTCTGTAAAGTGATATTTGGGAGCTCTTTGAGGGCTATGGTGAAAAAGTAAATATCCTCAGATCAAAACTGGAAAGAAGCCTTCTGAGAAACTGCATTGCCATGTGTGAATGCAACTCACAGAGATACACGTTTCTACTCAGTGGTCAGTTTGCTAACACAGTTTTCTGGAAATCTGCAATTGGATACTTCTAAGCGCAATGAATCTTATGGTGACAAAAGAAATATCCTCAGATGAAAACTAGAAAGAAGCTTTCTTAGAAAGTTCTTGGTGATGTGGGAGTTCATCTCACAGAGTTAGACTTATGTTTCATGGAGCAGTCCATTAACACTCTCTTTGAGGAACCTGAGAACGGCTTCTTTGGATCTTATTGAGGCCTACGCAGATAAAGCAAATATAATCAGTTCAAAACGTGAAGGAAGCTTTGTGAGAATCTTCTTTCTGATACGTGAATTCATCTCACAGAGTTACAACTTAGACCTCAGGAAGCAGTTTGCTAACAATCTTTTCGTGGGAACTACAAAGTGATATTTGGGAGCCGATAGGTGCCCATGGTGGAAAAGGAAATATCCTCACATAATAACTAGAGAGAAGCTTTCTGAGAGATTGCTTTTTGATGTGTGACTTCATCACGAAGAGTTCCACCCTTAGCTTCTTTGAACATTTTGCTAACACTGTTGTCGTGGATTCTGCAAAGTGATATTTGGGAGCCCATAGGGGCACATGGTGAAAAAGGAAATATCCTCAGATCAAAACTGGAAGGAAGTCTTCTGAGAAACTGCATGATTATGTGTGAATGCAACTCACAGAGTTTCACGTTTCTCTTCAGTGATCAGTTTGCTGACACAGTTTTCTGGAAATCTGAATTTAGATACTTCTTACCGAAATGAAGCTTATGGTGAGAAAGGAAATATCCTCAGATGAAAACTAGACAGAAGCTTTCTTAGAAACTTCTTGGTGTTGTGTGCATTCATCTCACAGAATTACAATTAAGTTTCATGGAGCAGTCCATTATCAGTGTCTTTGAGGAATCTGAGAAGGGATTGTTTGGATTGAATTGAGGCCTACACTGATAAAGGAAATATCATCAGTTCAAAACGTGAAAGAATATTTCTGGGAAACTACTTTCTGATCCGTGAATTCATCTCACCGAGTTACAACTTAGATCTCAGGAAGCAGTTTGCTAACACTCTTTTCATGGAATCTACAAAGTGATATTTGAGAACCTATACGGACCCATGGTGAAAAAGGTAATAGCCTCACATAATAACTAGAGGCAACCTTTCTGAGAGATTGCTTTCTGATGTGTGATTTCATCACACAGAGTTCCACCCTTCCCTTCTTGGAACAGTTTGCTAACACTGTTGTCGTGGATTCTGCAAACTGATATTTGGGAGCTCATTGAGGGCTATGGTGAAAAAGGAACTATCCTCATTTCAAAACTGGAAAGAAGCCTTCTGAGAAACTACATTGCCATGTGTGAATGCAACTCACAGAGTTTCACCTTTCTCTTCAGTGATCAGTTTGCTAACACAGTTTTCTGGAAATCTGCAATGGGATACTTCTTAGCGCAATGAAGCTTATGGTGAGAAAGTAAATATCCTCAGATGAAAACTAGAAAGAATATTTCTTAGAAACTTCTTGGCGATGTGTGAATTCATCTCACAGAGTTACACTTATGTTTCATGGAGCAGTCCATTAACACTGTCTTTGAGGAACGTGAGAAGGGCTTCTTTGGATCGCATGGAGGCGTACGCTGATAAAGGAAATATCATCAGTTCAAAACGTGGAAGAAGCTTTCTGAGAAACTTCTTTCTGATCTGTGAATTCATCTCACAGTGTTACAACTTAGACCTCAGGAAGCAGTGTGCTAACACTCTTTTCTTGGAATCTGCAAAGTGATATTAAGGAGCCTGTAGGGGCCCATGGTGTGAAAGGAAATATCCTCAGATAATAAAGAGAGACGGTTTCTGTGAGATTGCTTTCTGATGTGTGACTTCATCACACAGAGTTCCACCCTTCCCTTCTTCGAACAGTATGTTAACACAGTTGTCATGGATTCTGCAAAGTGGTATTTGGGAGCTCACTGAGGGTACGGTGAAAAAGGAAATATCCTCTCATCAAAACTGGAAAGAAGGCTTCTGAGGAACTGCATTGCCATGTTTCAATGCAACTCACAGAGTTACAGGTTTCTCTTCAGTGATCAGTTTGCTAACACAGTTTTCGGTAAATCTGCAATGGGATACTTCTTAGCGCAGTGAAGCTTACAGTGACAACGGAGATATCCTCAAATGGAAACTAGAAATAAGCTTTGTTACAAACTTATTGGTGATGTGTGAATTCATCACACAGAGTTACACTTATGTTTCAGGGAGCAGTCCATTAACACTGTCTTTGAGGAACCTGAGAAGGGCTTCTTTGGATCGTATTAAGGCCTACGCCAATCAAGGAAATATCATCAGTTCAAAACCTAAAAGCAGCTTTCGGAGAATCTTCTTTCTGATATGTTCTTTCATCTCACAGAGTTACACCTTACACCTCAGGACGCAGTTTGCTCACTCTCTTTTCATGGAATATGCACAGTGATATTTGGGAGTCCGTAGGGGACCATGGTGAAAAAGGAAATATCCTCAGATAATAACTACAGAGAAGCTTTCTGAGAGATTGCTTTTCTGATGTGTGACTTCATCACCCAGAGTTCCACCTTCCCTTCTTGGAACAGTTTGCTAACAGCGTTCTCATGGATTCTGCAAAGTGATATTTGGGAGCCCCAAGGGGCCCATGGTGAAAAAGGAAATATCCTCACATAAAAACTAGCGAGAAGCTTTGTGAGAGATTGCTTTCTGATGTGTGTCTTCATCACACAGAGTTCCACCCTTACCTTCTTGGAACACTTTGCGAACACTGTTCTCGTGGATTCTGCAACTTGATAATTGGGAGCTCATTGAGGACTATGGTGAAAAAGGAAATATCCGCAGATCAAAACTGGAAGGAAGCCTTCTGAGAAACTGCATTGCCATGTGTGAATGCAACTCACAGAGTTACACGTTCCTCTTCAGTGATCAGTTTGCTAACACAGTTTTCTGTAAATCTGCAATGGGATCCTTCTAAGCGCAATGAAGCTTACGGTGAGAAAGGAAATATCCTCCGATGAAAACTAGAAAGAAGCTTTCTTAGAAACTTCTTGGTGATGTGTGAATTCATCTCACAGAGTTACACTTATGTTTCGTGGAGCAGTCCATTCACACTGTATTTGAGGAACCTGAGAAGGACTTCTTTGGATCGTATTGAGGCATACGCTGATAAAGGAAATATCATCAGTTCAAAACGTGAAAGAATATTTCTGAGAATTTTCTTTCTTATCTGTGACTTCATCTCAAAGAGTTACAACTTTGAACTCAGGAAGCAGTTTGCTAACACTCTTTTCGTGGAATCTGCAAAGTGATATTTGGGAGCTCATTGAGGGCTATGGTGAAAAACGAAATATCCTCAGATCAAAACTGGAAAGAAGCCTCTAAGAAACTGCTTTGCCAGTGTGAATGCAACTCACAGAGTTACACGTTTCTCTTCAGTGATCAGTTTGCTAACACAGTTTTCTGGAAATCTGCAATGGGATACTTCTTAGCGCAGTGACGCTTATGGTGACGAAGGAAATATCCTCAGATGAAAACTAGAAAGAAGCTTTCTTAGAAACTTCTTGGTGATGTGTGAATTCGTCTCACAGAGTTACAATTATATTTCATGGAGCATTCCATTATCACTGTCTTTGAGGAACCTGAGAAGGGCTTCTTTGGATCATATTGAGGCCTACGCTGATAAAGGAAATATCACTAGTTCAAAACGTGAAAGAAGCTTTTTGAGAAACTTCTTTCTGATTTGTGAATTCATCTCACCCAAGTACAACTTAGACCTCAGGAAGTAGTTTGTTAACACTCTTTTCGTGGAATCTGCAAAGTGATATTTGGGAGCACATAGGGGCCCATGGTGAAAAAGGAAATATCCTCAGAAAATAACTAGGGAGAAGCTTTCTGAAAGATTGCTTTCTGATGTGTGACTTCATCACACAGAGTTCCAAACTTCCCTAGTTGGAACAGTTTGCTAACACTGTTGTCATGGATTCCGCAAAGTGATATTTGGGAGCTCATTGAGGGCTATGGTGAAAAAGGAAATATCCTCAGATGAAAACTGTAAAGAAGCCTTCTGAGAAACTGCATTGCCATGTGTGAAAGCAACTCACAGAGTTACACGTTTCTCTTCAGTCATCAGTTTGCTAACACAGTTTTCTGGAAATCTGCAATGGGATACTCCTTAGCGCAATGAAGCTTGTGGTGACAAAGGAAATATCCTCAGAGAGACCCTGAAGGAAGCCCTAAACATGGAAAGGAACAACCGGTACCAGCCATCGCAAAAACATGGCAAAATGTAAAGACCATCGAGGCTAGGAAGAAACTGCATCAACTAACGAGCAAAATAACCAGTTAATATCATAATGGCAGGATCAAGTTCACACATAACAATATTAACCTTAAATATTAATGGACTAAATGCTCCAATTAAAAGACACAGACTGGCAAACTGGATAAAGAGTCAAGACCCATCAGTCTGCTGTATTCAGGAGACCCATCTCACATGCAGAGACATACATAGGCTCAAAATAAAGGGATGGAGGAAGATCTACCAAGCAAATGGAGAACAAAAAAAAGCAGTGGTTGCAATCCTAGTCTCTGATAAAACAGACTTAAAACCATCAAAGATCAAAAGAGACAAAGAAGGCCATTACATAATGGTAAAGGGATCAATTCAACAGGAAGAGCTAACTCTCCTAAATATATATGCACCCAATACAGGAGCACCCAGATTCATAAAGCAAGTCCTTAGAGACTTACAAAGAGACTTAGACTCCCATACAATAATAATGGGAGACTTCAACACTCCACTGTCAACATTAGACAGATCAACGAGACAGAAAGTTAACAAGGATATCCAGGAATTGAACTCATCTCTGCACCAAGCAGACCTAATAGACATCTATAGAACTCTCCACCCCAAATCAACAGAATATACATTCTTCTCAGCACCACATCGCACTTATTCCAAAATTGACCACATAATTGGAAGTAAAGTACTCCTCAGCAAATGTAAAAGAACAGAAATTATAACAAACTGTCTCTCAGACCACAGTGCAATCAAACTAGAACTCAGGACTAAGAAACTCAATCAAAACCGCTCAACTACATGGAAACTGAACAACCTGCTCCTGAATGACTACTGGGTACATAACGAAATGAAAGCGGAAATAAAGATGTTCTTTGAAACCAATGAGAACAAAGATACAACATACCAGAATCTCTGGGACACATTTAAAGCAGTGTGTAGAGGGAAATTTATAGCACTAAATGCCCACAAGAGAAAACAGGAAAGATCTAAAATTGACACTCTAACATCACAATTAAAAGAACTAGAGAGGCAAGAGCAATCACATTCAAAAGCTAGCAGAAGGCAAGAAATAACTAAGATCAGAGCAGAACTGAAGGAGATAGAGACACAAAAAACCCTCCAAAAAATCAATGAATCCAGGAGTTGGTTTTTTGAAAAGATCAACAAAATTGACAGACCGCTAGCAAGGCTAATAAAGAAAAAAAGAGAGAGGAATCAAATAGATGCAATAAAAAATGATAAAGGGGATATCACCACTGACCCCACAGAAATACAAACTACCATCAGAGAATACTGTAAACGCCTCTACGCAAATCAACTAGAAAATCTAGAAGAAATGGATAATTTCCTGGACACTTACACTCTCCCAAGGCTAAACCAGGAAGAAGTTGAATCCCTGAATAGACCAATAGCAGGCTCTGAAATTGAGGCAACAATTAATAGCCTACCCACCAAAAAAAGTCCAGTACCAGATGGATTCACAGCTGAATTCTACCAGAGGTACAAGGAGGAGCTGGTACCATTCCTTCTGAAACTATTCCAATCAATAGAAAAAGAGGGAATCCTCCCTAACTCATTTTATGAGGCCAACATCATCCTGATACCAAAGCCTGGCAGAGACACATCAAAAAAAGAGAATTTTAGACCAATATCCCTGATGAACATTGATGCAAAAATCCTCAATAAAATACTGGCAAACCGGATTCAGCAGCACATCAAAAAGCTTATCCACCATGATCAAGTGGGCTTCATCCCTGGGATGCAAGGCTGGCTCAACATTCGCAAATCAATAAACGTCATGCAGCATATAAACAGAACCAAAGACAAGAACCACATGATTGTCTCAATAGATGCAGAAAAGGCTTTTGACAAAATTCAACAGCCCTTCATGCTAAAAACGCTCAATAAATTCGGTATTGATGGAACGTACCTCAAAATAATAAGAGCTATTTATGACAAACCCACAGCTAATATCATACTGAATGGGCAAAAACTGGAAAAATTCCCTTTGAAAACTGGCACAAGACAGGGATGCCCTCTCTCACCACTCCTATTCAACATAGTGTTGGAAGTTCTGGCTAGGGCAATCAGGCAAGAGAAAGAAATCAAGGGTATCCAGCTAGGAAAAGAAGAAGTCAAATTGTCCCTGTTTGCAGATGACATGATTGTATATTTAGAAAACCCCATCGTCTCAGCCCAAAATCTCCTTAAGCTGATAAGCAACTTCAGCAAAGTCTCAGGATACAAAATTAATGGGCAAAAATCACAAGCATTCTTATACACCAGCAACAGACAAGCAGAGAGCCAAATCAGGAATGAACTTCCATTCACAATTGCTTCAAAGAGAATAAAATACCTAGGAATCCAGCTTACAAGGGATGTAAAGGACCTCTTCAAGGAGAACTACAAACCACTGCTCAGTGAAATCAAAGAGGACACAAACAAATGGAAGAACATACCATGCTCATGGATAGGAAGAATCAATATCGTGAAAATGGCCATACTCCCCAAGGTTATTTATAGATTCATGCCATCCCCATCAAGCTACCAATGACTTTCTTCACAGAATTGGAAAAAACTGCTTTAAAGTTCATATGGAACAAAAAAAGAGCCCGCATTGCCAAGACAATCCTAAGTCAAAAGGACAAAGCTGGAGGCGTCACGCTACCTGACTTCAAACGATACTACAAGGCTACAGTAACCAAAACAGCATGGTACTGGTACCAAAACAGAGCTATAGACCAATGGAACAGAACAGAGTCCTCAGAAATAATACCACACATCTACAGCCATCTGATCTTTGACAAACCTGAGAGAAACAAGAAATGGGGAAAGGATTCCCTATTTAATAAATGGTGCTGGGAAAATTGGCTAGCCATAAGTAGAAAGCTGAAACTGGATCCTTTCCTTACTCCTTATACGAAGATTAATTCAAGATGGATTAGAGACTTAAATGTTAGACCTAATACCATAAAAACCCTAGAAGAAAATCTAGGTAGTACCATTCAGGACATAGGCATGGGCAAGGACTTCATGTCTAAAATCACCAAAAGCAACGGCAGCAAAAGCCAAAATTGACAAATGGGATCTAATTAAACTAAAGAGCTTTTGCACAGCAAAAGAAACTACCATCAGAGTGAACAGGCAACCTACAGAATGGGAGAAAATTTTTGCAACCTACTCATCTGACAAAGGGCTAATATCCAGAATCTACAAAGAACTCAAACAAATATACAAGAAAAAAACAAACAACCCCATCAAAAAGTGGGGAAAGGATATGAACAGACATTTCTCAAAAGAAGATATTCATACAGCCAACAGACACATGAAAAAATGCTCATCATCACTGGCCATCAGAGAAATGCAAATCAAAACCACAATGAGATACCATCTCACACCAGTTAGAATGGCAATCATTAAGAAGTCAGGAAACAACAGGTGTTGGAGAGGATGTGGAGAAATAGGAACACTTTTACACTGTTGGTGGGATTGTAAACTAGTTCAACCATTATGGAAAACAGTATGGCAATTCCTCAAGGATCTAGAACTAGATGTACCATATGACCCAGCCATCCCACTACTGGGTATATACCCAAAGGATTATAAATTAGTCTACTACAAAGACACATGTACACGTATGTTTATTGCGGCACTATTCACAATAGCAAAGACTTGGAATCAACCCAAATGTCCATCTGTGACAGACTGGATTAAGAAAATGTGGCACATATACACCATGGAATACTATGCAGCCATAAAAAAGGATGAGTTTGCGTCCTTTGTAGGGACATGGATGCAGCTGGAAACCATCATTCTTAGCAAACTATCACAAGAAGAGAAAACCAAACACCGCATGTTCTCACTCATAGGTGGGAACTGAACAATGAGATCACTTGGACTCGGGAAGGGGAACATCACACACTGGGGTCTATCATGGGGAGGGGGGAGGGGGGAGGAGGGAGGGATTGCATTGGGGAGTTATACATGATATAAATGATGAATTGATGGGTGCTGACGAGTTGATGGGTGCAGCACACCAACATGGCATAAGTATACATATGTAACAAACCTGCACGTTATGCACATGTACCCTAGAACTTAAAGTATAATAAAAAAAAATAAAAAATAAAAATAAAAAAATAAAAAAAAATAAAAAAAAAAAAGAAAATAGAAAACCTAGGTCAGGTTTTCTTATTTAAAATTTATCTCTGCTTGAAATAACATATTTAGAAATTGCTCTTAAATATACCTTGTATTCATTTGAACAATAATGAATGTATTTAGTACTACGTAGCAAAAATTGCACAGTAAAAAGGAAAATAAAAAAAAAAAAAAAAAAAAGAAAATGTGGCACATATACACCATGGAATACTATGCAGCCATAAAAAAGGATGAGTTTGCGTCCTTTGTAGGAATATGGATGCAGCTGGAAACCATCATTCTTAGCAAACTATCACAAGAACAGAAAATCAAACACCGCATGTTCTCACTCATAGGTGGGAACTGAACAATGAGATCACTTGGACTCGGGAAGGGGAACATCACGCATTGGGGCCTATCATGGGGATGGGGGAGGGGGGAGGAGGGAGGGATTGCATTGGGGAGTTATACATGATATAAATGATGAATTGATGGGTGCTGACGAGTTGATGGGTGCAGCACACCAACATGGCATAAGTATACATATGTAACAAACCTGCACGTTATGCACGTGTACCCTAGAACTTAAAGTATAAAAAAAGAAAAAAAAAAAAGAACTCAGGAGGCAATTTGCTAACCCTCTTTTCATGGAATGTGCAAAGTGATATTTGGGAGCCCATAGGGGCCCGTGGTGAAAAAGGAAATACCCTCAGATAATAACTAGAGAGAAGCTTTCTGATAGATTGCTTTGTGATGTGTGACTTCATCACACAGAGTTCCACCTTTCCCTTCTTGGAACAGTTTGCTAACACTGTTGTCTTGGATTCTGAAAAGTGATATTTGGGAGCTCATTGAGGGCTATGGTGAAAAAGGAAATATCCTCAGATCAAAACTTTAAAGAAGCCTTCTGAGAAACTACATTCCCATGTGTGAATGCAACTCATAGAGTTACACGTTTCTCTTCAGTGATCAGTTTGCTAACACAGTTTTCTGGAAATCTGCAATCGGATACTTATTGAGCTCTGAAGCTTACGGTAACAAAGGAGTTATCCTCAGATAAAAACTAGAAAGAAGCTTTCTTAGAAACTTCTTGGTGATGTGTGAATTCATCTCACAGAGTTACACAAATGTGTCGTGGAGCAGTCCATGAACACTGTCTTTGAGGTCCCTGAGAAGGGCTTCTTTGGATCGCTTTGAGGCCTATGCTGATAAAGGAAATATCATCAGTTCAAAACGTGAAAGAAGCTTTCTGAGAAACTTCTTTCTGATCTGTGAATTCATCTCAGTTAGCAGTTTACTAACATTCTTTTCATGGAATCTGCAAAGTGATATTTGGGAACACCAAGGGGCCCATGGTGAAAAAGGAAATATCCTTAGATAATAATTAGAGGGAAGCTTTCTGAGAGATTGCTTTCTGATGTGTGACTTCATCACACAGAGTTCCACCCTTCCCTTCTTGGAACAGTTTGCTGACACTGTTGTCGTGGATTCTGCAAATGATATTTGGGAGCTCATTGAGGACTATGGTGAAAAAGGAAATATCCTCAGTTGAAAACTGGAAGGAAGCCTTTTGAGAAACTGCGTTGCCATGTGTGAATGCAACTCACAGATTTACACTTTCTCTTCAGTAATCAGTTTGCTAAAAAAGTTTTCTGGAAATCTGCAATGAGATACATCTTAGTGCAATGAAGCTCACGGTGACAAAAGAAATGTCGACAGATGGAAACTAGAGAGAAGCTTTCCAAGGAACTTCTTGGTGATGTGTGAATTCATCTCACAGAGTTACATTTATGTTTCGTGGAGCAGTCCATTAGCACTATCTTTGAGGAACCTGAGAAGGGCTTCCTTGGACCGTATAGAGGGCTACGCTGATAAAGGAAATATCATCCATTCAAAACTTGAAAAAAGCTGTATGAGATTCTTCTTTCTGATCTGTGAATTCATCCCACAGAGTTACAACTTAGACCCCAGTAAGCAGTTTGCTAACACTGTTTTCGTGGAATCTGCAAAGTGATATTTGGGAGCCCATAGGGGCCCATGGTGAAAAAGGAAATAACCTCACATAATCATTAGAGGGAAGCTGTCTGAGAGATTGATTTCTGATGTGTGACCATCACACAGAGTTCCACCCTTCCCTTCTTGGAACAGTTTGCTATCACTGTTGTCGAGGATTCTGCAAAGTGATATTTGGGAGCTCATTGACGGCTACGGTGAAAAAGGAAATACCCTGAGATCAACACTGGAAAGAAGCCTTCTGAGAAACTGCATTGCCATGTGTGAATGCAAATCACAGAGTTACACGTTTCTCTTAAGTTATCAGTTTGCTAACACAGTTTCTCGAAATCTGCAATTAAATACTTCTGAGCCCAATGAAGCTTATGGTGACAAAGGAAATATCCTCAGATGAAAAGATGAAGGAAGCTTTGTTTTGAAACTTCTTGGTGATGTGTGAATTAGTCTCACAGTGTTACACTTATGTTTCGTGGTGCAGTCCATTACTACTGTCTTTGAGGAACCTGAGAAGGGCTACTTTGGACTGCAATGAGTCCTATGCTCATAAAGGAAATATGATCAGTTCAAAACGTGTAAGAAGCTTTCTGAGAAACTTCTTTCTGAACTGTGCATTCATCTCACAGAGATACAACTTGGACTTCAGGAAGCAGTTTGCTAACACTATTTTCGTGATATCTGCAGAGTGGTATTTGGGAGCCCATAGGGGCCCATGGTGAAAAAGGAAATATCCTCAGATAATAACTAGAGAGAAGCTTTCTGAGAGATTGCTTTCTGATGTGTGACTTCATCACATATATTTACACGCTTTCCTTCTTGGAACAGTTTGTGAACACTGTTGTCGTGTATTCTGCAAAGTGATATTTGGGAGCCCATAGGGGCCCATGGTGAAAAAGGAAATAAACTCACATAATAACTATAGAGAAGCATTCTGAGAGTTTGCCTTCTAATGTGTGACTTCATCACACAGAGTTCCACCCTTCACTTCTTTTAATAGTTTCCTAACACTGTTGTCGTGGATTCTGCAATGTGACATTAGGGTGCTCACTGAGGGCAACGGTGAAAAAGGAAATACCCTTAGATGAAAACTAGAAAGAATCTTTCTTAATAACGTCTTTGTGATGTGTGAATTCATCTCACAGATTTACACTTATGTTTCGTTTACCAGTCCATTAACACTGCCTTTGAGGAACCTGAGAAGGGCTTCTTTGGATCGCATTGAGACCTACACTGGTAAAGGAAATATCATCAGTTCACAAGGTGAAAGAACTATTCTGAAAAACTTCTCTCTTATCTGTGAATTCATCTCGCAGAATTACACCGTAGACCTCAGGAAGCAGTTTGCTAACACTCTTTTCATGCAATCTGCAAAGTGATATTTGGGAGCCCATAGGGGCCCATGGTGAAAAAGGAAATATCCTCAGATAATAACCAGAGAGAAGCTTTCTGAGGGATTGCTTTTCGATGTGTGACTTCATCACACAGAATTCCACCCATCCCTACTTGGAGCAGTTTGCTAACACTCTTGTGGATTCTGCAAAGTGATTTTTGGTAGCTCATTGAGGGCTATGGTGAAAAAGGAAATATCTTCAGATCAATACTGGAAAGAAGCCTTCTCAGTAACTGCATTGGCATGTGTGACGGGAACTCAGTGTTACACGTTTCTCTACCATGATCAGTTTGCTAACACAGTTTTCTGGAAATCTGCATTTGGATACTTCTTAGCGCAATGAAGCTTACGGTAACAAAGGAAATATCCTGAGATGAAAACTAGAAAGAAGCTTTCTTAGAAACTGCTTGGTGATGTGTGAATTCATCTCACAGAGTTACACTTGTGTTTGGTGGAGCAGTCCTTTAACACTATCTTTGAGGAAAATAAGAAAGGCTTCTTTGGATCGTTTTGGGGCCTACGCTGATAAAGGAAATATCATCAATTCAAAACGTGAAGGGACCTTTCAGAGAAACTTCTTTCTGATCTCTGAATTTATCTCACAGAGGTACAACTTAGACCTCAGGAAGCAGTTTGCTAACAGTCTTCATGCAATCTGCAGAGTGATATTTCGGAGCCCATAGGGGCCCTGGAGAAAAAGGAAATATCCTGACATAATAACTAGAGAGAAGGTTTCTGAGAGATTACTTTCTGATGTGTGACTTCATCAAAAAGAGTTCCACCCTTCCCTTCTTTGAACAGTTTGCTAACATTGTTGTCGTGGATTCTGCAAAGTGATTTTTGGGAGCACATTGAGGGGTATGGTGAAAAAGTAAATATCCTCAGATCAAAACTGGAACGAAGCCTTCTGAGAAACTGCATTGCCATGTGTGAAGGCAACTCACAGAGTTACAGGATTCTCTTCAGTGATTAGTTTGCTAATAGAGTTTTCTGGAAATGTGCAATGGGATACTTCTTAGCGCAATGAAGCTTGCAGTGACAAGGGAAGTATCCTCAGATGAAAACTAGAAAGAACCAATCTTAGAAATTTCTTGGTGATGTGTGAATTCATCTCACAGAGTTAAACTTATGTTTCATGGAGCAGTCCATTAACACTGTCTTGAGGAACCTGGGAAGGGCTTCTTTGGATCGTATTGAGGCCTACGCCGATAAATTAAATATCATCAGTTCAAAACCTGAAAGCAGCTTTCGGAGAAACTACTTTCTGATCTGTGACTTCATCTCACAGAGTTACAACTTAGACCTCAGGAAGCAGTTTGCTAACACTCTTGTCGTGGAATCTGCAAAGTGATATTTGAGAGTCCATGGGGGCAAATGTTGACAAAGGAAATATCCTCAGATAATAACTAGAGAGAAGCTTTCTGAGAGATTGCTTTTCTGATGTGTGACTTCATCACACAGAGTTCCACCCTTCCCGTCTTCGAACAGTTTGCTAACACTGTTGTCGTGGATTCTGCAAAGTGATATTTCGGATCTCATAGGGGCCCATGGTGAAAAAGGAAATATCCTCACATAATAACTAGAGAGAAGCTTTCTGAGAGATTGCTTTCTGATGTGTGACTTCATGACACCGAGTTCCACCCTTCCCTTCTTGGAATAGTTTCCTGACACTGTTGTCGTGGATTCTGCAAAGTGATATTTGGGAGCTCACTGAGGGCTATGGTGAAAAAGGAAATATCCTCAGATCAAAATTGGAAGGAAGCCTTCTGAGAAACTGCATTACCATGTGTGAATGCAACCCCCAGAGTTAGCTGTTTCTCTTCAGTGATCACCTTGCTAACACAGTTTTCTGGAAATCTGCAATGGGATACTTCTTAGCGCAATGAAACTTACCGTGACAAAGGAAATATCCTCAGATGAAAACTAGAAAGAAGCTTTCCCAGAAACTTCTTGGTGATGTGTGATTTCATATCACAGTGTTACACTTATGTTTCGTGGAGCCGTCCAATAACACTGTCTTTGAGGAACCTGAGAAGGGCTTCTTTGGATCGCATTGAGGCCTGCGCTGAAAAAGGAAATATCATCAGTTCAAAACGTGAAAGAAGCTTTCTGAGAAACTTCTTTCTGATCAGTGAATTCATCCCACAGAGTTACACCTTATTCCTCAGGAAGCAGTTTGCTAACACCCTTTTCGTGGAATCTGCGAAGTGATATCGGGGAGTCCAGAAGGGCCCCCTGGTGAAAAAGGAAATATCCTCAGATAATAACTAGAGAGAGGCTTTCTGAGAGATTTCTTAACGATTTGTGCATTCATCTCACAGCGTTCTACACTTCCCTTCTTGGAACAGTTTGCGAACCATGTTGTCATGGATTCTGCAAAGTGATATATGGGAGACATAGGGGCCCAAGGTGAAAAAGGAAATATCCTCACATAACAACTAGAAAAAAGCTTTCTGAGAGATTGCTTTCTGATGTGTGTCTTCATCACACAGAGTTCCACCCTTCCCTTCTTGGAACCGTTTGCGAACACTGTTCTCGTGGATTCTGCAAAGTGATATTTAGGAGCCCATAGGGGCCCATGGTGAAGAAGGAAATATCCTCACTTAATAACTAGAGAGAAGCTTTCTGAAGTGAGACCATCACACAGAGTTCCACCCTTCCATTCTTGAATAGTTTGATAAAACTGTTGTCGTGGATTCTGCAAAGTGATATTTGGGAGCTCATTGAGGGCTATGGTGAAAAAGAAAATATCCTCAGAACAAAAATGGAAAGAAGCCTTCTGAGAAACTGCATTGCCATGTGTGAATTCACCTCACAGAGTCACACGTTTCTCTTTAGTGATCAGTTTGCTAACAAAGTTTTCTGGAAAACTGCAAGGGGATACTAAGAAGTGAAGATTACTAAGAAGTGAGGAAGTGAACCAAGGAAGATTACGGTGACAAAGGAAATATCCTCAGAGGAAAACTAGAAAGAAACTTTCTGAGAAACTTCTTGGTGATGTGTGAAGTCATCTCACAGAGTTAAACTTTTGTTTCGTGGAGCAGTCCATTAACACTGTCTTTGAGGAAGCGGAGAAGGGCTTCTTTGGATCCCATTGAGGCCGACGCTGATAAAGGCAATATCGTCAGTTCAAAACCTGAAAGAAGCTTTCTGAGAAACTTCTTTCTGATCTGTGAATTCATCTAAAAGTGTTACACCTTAGACCTCAGGAATCAGTTTGCTAACACTCTTTTCGTGGAATCTGCAAAGTGATATTTGGGAGTCCATAGGAGCCCTTGGTGAAAAAGTAAATATCCTCAGATAATAACTAGAGAGAAGCTTTCTCAGAGATTGCTTTCTGATGTGTGACTTCATCACACAGAGTTCCACACTTCCCTTCTTGGAACAGTTTGCTAACAATGTTGTCATGGATTCTGCAAAGTGATATTTGGGAGCCCATAGGGGCCCATGGTGAAAAAGGAAATATCCTCAAATAATCACTAGAGAGAAGCTTTCTGAGAGGTTGCTTTCTGATGTGTGACTTCATCACACAGAGTTCCACCCTTCCTTTCTAGGAAATCTTTGCTAACACTGTTGTCTTTGATACTGCAAAGTGATATTTGGGATCTCACAGAGGGCTATGGTGAAAAAGGAAATATCCTCAGATCAAAACTGGAAAGAAGCCTTCTGGGAAACTGCGTGGCCATGGGTGAATACAACTGACAGTGTTACACTCGTCTCTTCAGTGATCAGTTCACTAACAGAGTTTTCTGGAAATCTACACTTTAATACTTCTTAGAGCAATGAAGCTTACGGTGACAAAGGAAATATCCTCAGAGGAAAACAGGAAAGAACCTTTCTTAGAACCTTCTTGGTGATATGTGAATTCATCTCACAGAGTTACACTAATGTTTCTTGGAATAGTCCTTTAACACTGTCTCGGAGGAACCTGCGAACGAGTACTTTGGATCCCTTTGAGGCCTACGCTGATAAAGGAAATATCATCAGTTTAAAACGTGAAAGAAGCTTTCTGAGAAACTTCTTTCTGCTCTGTGAATTCATCTCACAGAGTTACACCTTAGGCCTCAGGAAGCAGTTTGCTAAAACTGTTTGCGTGGAATCTGCAAAGTAATATTTGGGAGCCCATAGGGGCCCATGGTGAAAAAGGAAATACCCTCAGATAATTACTAGAGAGAAGCTTTCTGAGAGATTGCTTTCTGTGTGTGACATCAACACACACGGTTCCACACTTCCCTTCTTGGAACTGTTAGCTAACACTGTTTTCGTAATTTCTGCAAAGTGATATTTGGGAGCCGATACTGTGCCATGGTGAAAAAGGAAATATCCTCACATAATAACTAGAGAGAAGCTTTCTGAGAGTTTGCTTTCAAATGTTTGACTTCATCACACAGAGTTCCACCCTTCACTTCTTTTAATAGTTTGTTAACACTGTTGTCGTGGATTCTGCTATGTGACATTCGGGTGCTCACTGAGGGCAATGGTGAAAAAGGAAATATCCTTAGATGAAAACTAGATAGAATCTTTCTTAATAACTTCTTGGTGATGTGGGAATTCATCTCACAGATTTACACTTATGTTTCATGGACCAGTCCATTAACACTGCCTTTGAGGAACCTGAGAAGGGCTTCTTTGGATCGCATTGAGACCTACACTGGTAAAGGAAATATCATCAGTTCACAAGGTGAAAGAACTATTCTGAAAAACCTCCCTCTTATCTGTGAATTCATCTCACAGAGTTACACCTTAGACCTCAGGAAGCAGTTTGCTAACACTCTTTTCGTGGAATCTGCAAAGTGATATTTGGGAGCCCATAGGGGCCCATGGTGAAAAAGGAAATATCCTCAGATAATAACTAGAGAGAAGGTTTCTGAGAGATGTATTTCTGATGTGTGACTTCATCACACAGAGTTCCACCATTCCCTTCCTGGAACAGTTTGCTAACACCGTTGTCTTGGATTCAGCAAAGTGATATTTGGGAGCTCATTGAGGGCCATGGTGATAAAGGAAATATCCTCAGATCAAAACTGGAAAGATGCCTTCTGAAAAACTAGATTGCCATGTGTGAATGCAACTCAAAGAGTTACACTTTTCTCTTCAGTGATCAGTTTGCTTACACAGTTTTCTGGCAATCTGCAATGGGATATTTTTAGCGCAATGAAGCTTACGGTGACAAAAAAAAATATCCTCAAATGAGAACTAGAAAGAAACTTTCTTAGAAACTTCTTGGTGATGTCTGAATTCATCTCACAGAGTTACACTTCCGTTTCTTGGAGCAGTCCATTAACACTGTCTTTGAGGAACCTGAGAAGGGCTGCTTTGGATCGCATTGAGGCCTACACTGATTAATGAAATATCATCAGTTCAAAACGTGAAAGAAGCCTTCTGAGAAACTTCTTTCTAATCTGTGAATGCATCTCACAGAATTATACCGTAGACCTCAGGAAGCAGTTTGCTAACACTCTTTTCGTGCAATCTGCAGAGTGATATTTCGGAGCCCATAGGGGCCCTGGAGAAAAAGGAAATATCCTGACATAATAACTAGAGAGAAGCTTCCTGAGAGATTGCTTTCTGATGTGTGACTTCATCACACAGAATTCCACCCTTCCATTCTTGCAACAGTTTGCTAACACTGTTGTCCTGTATTCTGCAAAGTGATATCTGCGAGCTCATCGAGGGCTATGGTGAAAAAGGAAATATCCTAAGATAAAAACCTGTAGCAGTCCATTAACACTGTCTTTGAGGAACCTGAGAAGTGCATCTTTGGATCATATTGAGGCCTACGCTGATAAAGGAAATATCATCAGTTCAAAACGTGAAAGAAGCTTTCTGAGAAACTTCTTTCTGATCTGTGAATTCGACTCACAGAGTTACACTTTAGAACTCAGGAATCATTTTGCTAATACTCTTTTCGTGGAATCTGCAAAGTAATATTTTGGAGCCCATAGGGGCCCATGGTGAAAAATGAAGTATCCTCAGATAATAACTAGAGAGAAGGTTTCTGAGGGATTGCATTCTGATGTGTGACTTCATCACACAGAATTCCACCCTTTCTGTCTTGCAACAGTTTCCTCACACTGTTGTCGTGGATTCTGCAAAGTGATATTTGGGAGCCCATAGGGACACATGGTGAAAAAGGAAATATCCTCAGATAATAACTAGAAGGAAGCTTTCTGAGAGATTGCTTCCTGATGTGTGACTTCATCACACAGAGTTCCACCCTTCCCTTCTTGGAACAATTTGCTAACACTGTTGTCCTGGATTCTACAATGTGATATTTGGGAGCTCTTTGAAAGCTATGCTGAAAAAGGAAATATCGTCAGATCAGAACTGGAAAGAAGCCTTCTGAGAAACTGCATTGCCATGTGTGGATGCAACTCACAGACTTTCACTTTTCTCTTCAGTGATCAGTTTGCTAAAACAGTTTTCTGGAAATCTGCAATGGGATACTTCTAAGCGCAATGAAGCTTACAGTGATGAAGGAAATATCCTCAGATGAAAACTACAAAGAAGCATTCTTAGAAACTTCTTGCTGATGTGTGAATTCATCTCACAGATTTACACTTATGTTTCCTGGAGCAGTCCATTAACACTGTCTTTGAGAAACCTGAGAAGGGCTTCTTTGGATCGCATTGAGCCCGATGCTGATAAAGGAAATATCATCAGTTGAAAACGTGAAAGAAGCTTTCTGAGAAACTTCTTTCTGATCAGTGAATTCATCTCACAGAGTTACACCTTAGACCTCAGGAAGCAGTTTGATAACACTCTTTCGTGGAAACTGCAAAGTGATATTTTGGAGCCCATAGGTGCCCTTGATGAAAAAGGAATTGTCCTCACATAATAACTAGAGAGAAGATTTCTGAGAGATTGCTTTCTGTTGCGTGACTTCATCACACAGAGTTCCACCCTTCTGTTTTTGGGACATTTTGCTAACACCGTTGTTGTGGATTCTTCCGTGATATGTGGGAGCCCTTCGGGGTCCATTTTGAAAAAGGAAATATCCTCACATAATAACTAGAGCGAAGCTTTCTGAGAGATTGCTTTCTGATGTGTGACTTCATCACACAGAGTTCCACCCTTCCCTTCTTGGAACAGTTTGCTAAGACAGTTTTCGTGGATCCTGCAAAGTGATATTTGGGAACTCATTGAGAGCTATGGTGAAAAAGGATATATCCTCAGATCAAAACTGGAAAGAAGATTTGTGAGAAACTGCATTGCAATTCGTGAATGCAACTCAGAGAGTTACACGATTTTCTTCAGTGATCAGTTTGCTAACACAGTTTTCTGGAAATGTGCAATGGTATACCTCTTAGCGCAACGACGCTTACGGTGACAAAGGAAATATTCTCAGAGGAAAAGTAGAAAGAAGCTTTGTTAGAAACCTTTGGTGATGTGTGAATTCATCTCACAGAGTTACACTTATGTTTCGTGGCCAGTCCATTAACACTGTGTTTGAAGAACCTGAGAAGGGCTTCTTTGGATCGCATTGAGTCCTACACTGATAAAGGATATACCATCAGTTCAATACGTGAAAGAAGCTTTCTGAGAACTTCTTTCTGATCTCTGAATTTATCTCACAGAGGTACAACTTAGACCTCAGGAAGCAGTTTGCTATCACTCTTCATGCAATCTGCAGAGTGATATTTCGGAGCCCATAGGGGCCCTGGAGAAAAAGGAAATATCCTGACATAATAACTAGAGAGAAGGTTTCTGAGAGATTACTTTCTGATGTGTGACTTCATCAAAAAGAGTTCCACCCTTCCCTTCTTTGAACAGTTTGCTAACATTGTTGTCGTGGATTCTGCAAAGTGATTTTTGGGAGCACATTGAGGGGTATGGTGAAAAAGTAAATATCCTCAGATCAAAACTGGAACGAAGCCTTCTGAGAAACTGCATTGCCATGTGTGAAGGCAACTCACAGAGTTACAGGATTCTCTTCAGTGATTAGTTTGCTAATAAAGTTTTCTGGAAATGTGCAATGGGATACTTCTTAGCGCAATGAAGCTTGCAGTGACAAGGGAAGTATCCTCAGATGAAAACTAGAAAGAACCAATCTTAGAAATTTCTTGGTGATGTGTGAATTCATCTCACAGAGTTAAACTTATGTTTCATGGAGCAGTCCATTAACACTGTCTTGAGGAACCTGGGAAGGGCTTCTTTGGATCGTATTGAGGCCTACGCCGATAAATTAAATATCATCAGTTCAAAACCTGAAAGCAGCTTTCGGAGAAACTACTTTCTGATCTGTGACTTCATCTCACAGAGTTACAACTTAGACCTCAGGAAGCAGTTTGCTAACACTCTTGTCGTGGAATCTGCAAAGTGATATTTGAGAGTCCATGGGGGCAAATGTTGACAAAGGAAATATCCTCAGATAATAACTAGAGAGAAGCTTTCTGAGAGATTGCTTTTCTGATGTGTGACTTCATCACACAGAGTTCCACCCTTCCCGTCTTCGAACAGTTTGCTAACACTGTTGTCGTGGATTCTGCAAAGTGATATTTCGGATCTCATAGGGGCCCATGGTGAAAAAGGAAATATCCTCACATAATAACTAGAGAGAAGCTTTCTGAGAGATTGCTTTCTGATGTGTGACTTCATGACACCGAGTTCCACCCTTCCCTTCTTGGAATAGTTTCCTGACACTGTTGTCGTGGATTCTGCAAAGTGATATTTGGGAGCTCACTGAGGGCTATGGTGAAAAAGGAAATATCCTCAGATCAAAATTGGAAGGAAGCCTTCTGAGAAACTGCATTACCATGTGTGAATGCAACCCCCAGAGTTAGCTGTTTCTCTTCAGTGATCACCTTGCTAACACAGTTTTCTGGAAATCTGCAATGGGATACTTCTTAGCGCAATGAAACTTACCGTGACAAAGGAAATATCCTCAGATGAAAACTAGAAAGAAGCTTTCCCAGAAACTTCTTGGTGATGTGTGATTTCATATCACAGTGTTACACTTATGTTTCGTGGAGCCGTCCAATAACACTGTCTTTGAGGAACCTGAGAAGGGCTTCTTTGGATCGCATTGAGGCCTGCGCTGAAAAAGGAAATATCATCAGTTCAAAACGTGAAAGAAGCTTTCTGAGAAACTTCTTTCTGATCAGTGAATTCATCCCACAGAGTTACACCTTATTCCTCAGGAAGCAGTTTGCTAACACCCTTTTCGTGGAATCTGCGAAGTGATATCGGGGAGTCCAGAAGGGCCCCCTGGTGAAAAAGGAAATATCCTCAGATAATAACTAGAGAGAGGCTTTCTGAGAGATTTCTTAACGATTTGTGCATTCATCTCACAGCGTTCTACACTTCCCTTCTTGGAACAGTTTGCGAACCATGTTGTCATGGATTCTGCAAAGTGATATATGGGAGACATAGGGGCCCAAGGTGAAAAAGGAAATATCCTCACATAACAACTAGAAAAAAGCTTTCTGAGAGATTGCTTTCTGATGTGTGTCTTCATCACACAGAGTTCCACCCTTCCCTTCTTGGAACCGTTTGCGAACACTGTTCTCGTGGATTCTGCAAAGTGATATTTAGGAGCCCATAGGGGCCCATGGTGAAGAAGGAAATATCCTCACTTAATAACTAGAGAGAAGCTTTCTGAAGTGAGACCATCACACAGAGTTCCACCCTTCCATTCTTGAATAGTTTGATAAAACTGTTGTCGTGGATTCTGCAAAGTGATATTTGGGAGCTCATTGAGGGCTATGGTGAAAAAGAAAATATCCTCAGAACAAAAATGGAAAGAAGCCTTCTGAGAAACTGCATTGCCATGTGTGAATTCACCTCACAGAGTCACACGTTTCTCTTTAGTGATCAGTTTGCTAACAAAGTTTTCTGGAAAACTGCAAGGGGATACTAAGAAGTGAAGATTACTAAGAAGTGAGGAAGTGAACCAAGGAAGATTACGGTGACAAAGGAAATATCCTCAGAGGAAAACTAGAAAGAAACTTTCTGAGAAACTTCTTGGTGATGTGTGAAGTCATCTCACAGAGTTAAACTTTTGTTTCGTGGAGCAGTCCATTAACACTGTCTTTGAGGAAGCGGAGAAGGGCTTCTTTGTATCCCATTGAGGCCGACGCTGATAAAGGCAATATCGTCAGTTCAAAACCTGAAAGAAGCTTTCTGAGAAACTTCTTTCTGATCTGTGAATTCATCTTAAAGTGTTACACCTTAGACCTCAGGAATCAGTTTGCTAACACTCTTTTCGTGGAATCTGCAAAGTGATATTTGGGAGCCCATAGGAGCCCTTGGTGAAAAAGTAAATATCCTCAGATAATAACTAGAGAGAAGCTTTCTCAGAGATTGCTTTCTGATGTGTGACTTCATCACACAGAGTTCCACACTTCCCTTCTTGGAACAGTTTGCTAACAATGTTGTCATGGATTCTGCAAAGTGATATTTGGGAGCCCATAGGGGCCCATGGTGAAAAAGGAAATATCCTCAAATAATCACTAGAGAGAAGCTTTCTGAGAGGTTGCTTTCTGATGTGTGACTTCATCACACAGAGTTCCACCCTTCCTTTCTAGGAAATCTTTGCTAACACTGTTGTCTTTGATACTGCAAAGTGATATTTGGGATCTCACAGAGGGCTATGGTGAAAAAGGAAATATCCTCAGATCAAAACTGGAAAGAAGCCTTCTGGGAAACTGCGTGGCCATGGGTGAATACAACTGACAGTGTTACACTCGTCTCTTCAGTGATCAGTTCACTAACAGAGTTTTCTGGAAATCTACACTTTAATACTTCTTAGAGCAATGAAGCTTACGGTGACAAAGGAAATATCCTCAGAGGAAAACAGGAAAGAACCTTTCTTAGAACCTTCTTGGTGATATGTGAATTCATCTCACAGAGTTACACTAATGTTTCTTGGAATAGTCCTTTAACACTGTCTCGGAGGAACCTGCGAACGAGTACTTTGGATCCCTTTGAGGCCTACGCTGATAAAGGAAATATCATCAGTTTAAAACGTGAAAGAAGCTTTCTGAGAAACTTCTTTCTGCTCTGTGAATTCATCTCACAGAGTTACACCTTAGGCCTCAGGAAGCAGTTTGCTAAAACTGTTTGCGTGGAATCTGCAAAGTAATATTTGGGAGCCCATAGGGGCCCATGGTGAAAAAGGAAATACCCTCAGATAATTACTAGAGAGAAGCTTTCTGAGAGATTGCTTTCTGTGTGTGACATCAACACACACGGTTCCACACTTCCCTTCTTGGAACTGTTAGCTAACACTGTTTTCGTAATTTCTGCAAAGTGATATTTGGGAGCCGATACTGTGCCATGGTGAAAAAGGAAATATCCTCACATAATAACTAGAGAGAAGCTTTCTGAGAGTTTGCTTTCAAATGTTTGACTTCATCACACAGAGTTCCACCCTTCACTTCTTTTAATAGTTTGTTAACACTGTTGTCGTGGATTCTGCTATGTGACATTCGGGTGCTCACTGAGGGCAATGGTGAAAAAGGAAATATCCTTAGATGAAAACTAGATAGAATCTTTCTTAATAACTTCTTGGTGATGTGGGAATTCATCTCACAGATTTACACTTATGTTTCATGGACCAGTCCATTAACACTGCCTTTGAGGAACCTGAGAAGGGCTTCTTTGGATCGCATTGAGACCTACACTGGTAAAGGAAATATCATCAGTTCACAAGGTGAAAGAACTATTCTGAAAAACCTCCCTCTTATCTGTGAATTCATCTCACAGAGTTACACCTTAGACCTCAGGAAGCAGTTTGCTAACACTCTTTTCGTGGAATCTGCAAAGTGATATTTGGGAGCCCATAGGGGCCCATGGTGAAAAAGGAAATATCCTCAGATAATAACTAGAGAGAAGGTTTCTGAGAGATGTATTTCTGATGTGTGACTTCATCACACAGAGTTCCACCATTCCCTTCCTGGAACAGTTTGCTAACACCGTTGTCTTGGATTCAGCAAAGTGATATTTGGGAGCTCATTGAGGGCCATGGTGATAAAGGAAATATCCTCAGATCAAAACTGGAAAGATGCCTTCTGAAAAACTAGATTGCCATGTGTGAATGCAACTCAAAGAGTTACACTTTTCTCTTCAGTGATCAGTTTGCTTACACAGTTTTCTGGCAATCTGCAATGGGATATTTTTAGCGCAATGAAGCTTACGGTGACAAAAAAAAATATCCTCAAATGAGAACTAGAAAGAAACTTTCTTAGAAACTTCTTGGTGATGTCTGAATTCATCTCACAGAGTTACACTTCCGTTTCTTGGAGCAGTCCATTAACACTGTCTTTGAGGAACCTGAGAAGGGCTGCTTTGGATCGCATTGAGGCCTACACTGATTAATGAAATATCATCAGTTCAAAACGTGAAAGAAGCCTTCTGAGAAACTTCTTTCTAATCTGTGAATGCATCTCACAGAATTATACCGTAGACCTCAGGAAGCAGTTTGCTAACACTCTTTTCGTGCAATCTGCAGAGTGATATTTCGGAGCCCATAGGGGCCCTGGAGAAAAAGGAAATATCCTGACATAATAACTAGAGAGAAGCTTCCTGAGAGATTGCTTTCTGATGTGTGACTTCATCACACAGAATTCCACCCTTCCATTCTTGCAACAGTTTGCTAACACTGTTGTCCTGTATTCTGCAAAGTGATATCTGCGAGCTCATCGAGGGCTATGGTGAAAAAGGAAATATCCTAAGATAAAAACCTGTAGCAGTCCATTAACACTGTCTTTGAGGAACCTGAGAAGTGCATCTTTGGATCATACTGAGGCCTACGCTGATAAAGGAAATATCATCAGTTCAAAACGTGAAAGAAGCTTTCTGAGAAACTTCTTTCTGATCTGTGAATTCGACTCACAGAGTTACACTTTAGAACTCAGGAATCATTTTGCTAATACTCTTTTCGTGGAATCTGCAAAGTAATATTTTGGAGCCCATAGGGGCCCATGGTGAAAAATGAAGTATCCTCAGATAATAACTAGAGAGAAGGTTTCTGAGGGATTGCATTCTGATGTGTGACTTCATCACACAGAATTCCACCCTTTCTGTCTTGCAACAGTTTCCTCACACTGTTGTCGTGGATTCTGCAAAGTGATATTTGGGAGCCCATAGGGACACATGGTGAAAAAGGAAATATCCTCAGATAATAACTAGAAGGAAGCTTTCTGAGAGATTGCTTCCTGATGTGTGACTTCATCACACAGAGTTCCACCCTTCCCTTCTTGGAACAATTTGCTAACACTGTTGTCCTGGATTCTACAATGTGATATTTGGGAGCTCTTTGAAAGCTATGCTGAAAAAGGAAATATCGTCAGATCAGAACTGGAAAGAAGCCTTCTGAGAAACTGCATTGCCATGTGTGGATGCAACTCACAGACTTTCACTTTTCTCTTCAGTGATCAGTTTGCTAAAACAGTTTTCTGGAAATCTGCAATGGGATACTTCTAAGCGCAATGAAGCTTACAGTGATGAAGGAAATATCCTCAGATGAAAACTACAAAGAAGCATTCTTAGAAACTTCTTGCTGATGTGTGAATTCATCTCACAGATTTACACTTATGTTTCCTGGAGCAGTCCATTAACACTGTCTTTGAGAAACCTGAGAAGGGCTTCTTTGGATCGCATTGAGCCCGATGCTGATAAAGGAAATATCATCAGTTGAAAACGTGAAAGAAGCTTTCTGAGAAACTTCTTTCTGATCAGTGAATTCATCTCACAGAGTTACACCTTAGACCTCAGGAAGCAGTTTGATAACACTCTTTCGTGGAAACTGCAAAGTGATATTTTGGAGCCCATAGGTGCCCTTGATGAAAAAGGAATTGTCCTCACATAATAACTAGAGAGAAGATTTCTGAGAGATTGCTTTCTGTTGCGTGACTTCATCACACAGAGTTCCACCCTTCTGTTTTTGGGACATTTTGCTAACACCGTTGTTGTGGATTCTTCCGTGATATGTGGGAGCCCTTTGGGGTCAATTTTGAAAAAGGAAATATCCTCACATAATAACTAGAGCGAAGCTTTCTGAGAGATTGCTTTCTGATGTGTGACTTCATCACACAGAGTTCCACCCTTCCCTTCTTGGAACAGTTTGCTAAGACAGTTTTCGTGGATCCTGCAAAGTGATATTTGGGAGCTCATTGAGAGCTATGGTGAAAAAGGATATATCCTCAGATCAAAACTGGAAAGAAGATTTGTGAGAAACTGCATTGCAATTCGTGAATGCAACTCAGAGAGTTACACGATTTTCTTCAGTGATCAGTTTGCTAACACAGTTTTCTGGAAATCTGCAATGGTATACCTCTTAGCGCAACGACGCTTACGGTGACAAAGGAATTATTCTCAGAGGAAAAGTAGAAAGAAGCTTTGTTAGAAACTTTTGGTGATGTGTGAATTCATCTCACAGAGTTACACTTATGTTTCGTGGCCAGTCCATTAACACTGTGTTTGAAGAACCTGAGAAGGGCTTCTTTGGATCGCATTGAGTCCTACACTGATAAAGGATATACCATCAGTTCAATACGTGAAAGAAGCTTTCTGAGAACTTCTTTCTGATCTGTGAATTCATCTCACAGAGTTACAACTTAGACCTCAGGAAGCAGTTTGCTAACACACTTTTCGTGGAATCTGCAGTGATATCTGGGAGCCCGTAGGGGCACATGGTTGAAAAGCCAATATCCTCGGATAATAACTAGAGAGAAGCTTTCTGAGAGATTGCTTCCTGTGGTATGACTTCATCACACAAAGTAACACACATTCCTTCTTGGAACAGGTTGCTAAGACTGTTGTCTTTCATTCTGCAAAGTGATATTTGGGAGCCCGTAGGGGCCCATAGTGAAAAAGGAAATATCCACACATAATAACTAGAGAGAAGCTTTCTGAGAGATTGGTTTCTGATGTGTGACTTCATCACACAGAGTTCCACTGTTCCCTTCTTGGAACAGTTTGCTAACATTGTTGTCGTGAATTCTGCAAAGTGATATTTGGGAACTCCTTGAGGGGTAAGGTGAAAAAGGAAATATCCTCAGATCAAAATTGGAAAGAAGCCTTCTGAGAAACTGCATTGCCATCTGTGAATGCAACTCACAGAGTTACACGCTTCTCTTCAGTGATCAGATTGCTCACACAGTTTTCTGGAAATCTGCAATGGAATACTTCTTAGCGCAATGAAGCTTACCGTGAAAAAGGAAATATCCTCAGAGGAATAGTAGAAAGAAGCTTTGTTAGAAACTTCTTGGTGATGTGTGAATTCATCTCACAAAGTTACACTTATGTTTCGCGGAGCAGTCCATTAACAGTGTCTCTGAGGAACATGAGAAGGGCTTCTTAGCATCGCATTGAGACCTACGTTGATAAAGGAAATATCATCAGTTCAAAACGTGAAACAAGCTTTCTGATAAACTTCTCTCTGATCTGTGAATTCATCTCACAGAGTTCCACGTTAGACCTCAGGAAGCATTTTGCTTACACTCTTTTCATAGAATCTGCAAGGTGATATTTGGGAGACCATAGGGGCCCATGCTGAAAAAGGAAATATCCTCACATAATAAGTAAATAGAAGCTTTCTGAGAGATTTCTTTCTGATGTGTGACTTCATCACACTGAGTCCCACAATTCCCTTATTGGAACACTACTAACACAGTTGTCGTGGATTCTGCAAAGTGATATTTGGAAGCTCTTTGAGGGCTAAGACGAAAAAGGAAATTACTTCAGATCAAAACTGGAAAATGGCCTTCTGAGAAACTGCATTGCCGTGTGTGACTGCTACTCACAAAGTTACAAGTTTCTCCTCAGCGATCAGTTTGATAACACAGTTTTCTGGAAATCTGCAATGGGATACTTCTTAGCGCAATGAAGCTTACGGTAACAAAGGAAATATCCTCAGATGAAGACTAGAAAGAAGCTTTCTAAGAAACTTCTTGGTGATGTGTGAATTCATCTCAGAGAATTACACTTTTGTTTCGTAGAGCAGTCCATTAACACTGTCTTTTGGTACCTGAGAAGGGCTTATTTGGATCGCATGAGGCCGACGCTGGTAAAGGAAATATCATCAATTCAGAAGGTGAAAGAAGCATTTTGAGAAACTTCTTTCTGATCTGTGAATTCCTCTCACAGAGTTACACCTTAGACCTAAGGAACAGTTTGCTAACACTCTTTTTGTGGAATCTGCAAAGTGATATTTGTGAGCCCAAAGAGGCCCGTGGTGAAAAACGAAATATCCTCAGATCAAAACTGGAAAGAAGCCTTCTGAGAATCTGCATTGCCATGTGTGAATGCAACTCACAGAGTTACACGTTTCTCTTCAGTGATCAGTCTGCCAACAAAATTTTCTAGAATTGTGCAGTGGGATACTTATTCGTGCAATGAAGCTTATGCTTACAAAGGAAATATCCTCAGATGAAAACTAGAAAGAAGCTTTCTTAGAAACTTCTTAGTGATGTGTGAATTCATCTCACAGAGTTACACTTATGTTTCGTGGAGCAGTCCATTAACACTGTCTTTGAGGAACCTGAGAAGGGCTACTTTGGATCGCATTGAGGAATACGCTGATAAAGGAAATATAATCAGTTCAAAACGTGAAAGAAAATTTCTGAGAAACTTCTTTCTGATCTGTGAATTCATCTCAGAGAGTAACAACTTAGACCTCAGGAAGCAGTTTGCTAACACTCTTTTTGTCGAATCTGCAAAGTGATATTTGGGATCCCATAGGGGCCCATGGTGAAAAAGGAAATATCCTCACATAATAACCAGAGAGAAGCTTTCTGAGAGATTGCTGTCTGACGTGTGAGTTCATCACACAGAGTTCCACCCTACCCTTCTTGGAAAAGTTTGCTAACACTGTTGTCGTGGATTCTGCAAAGTGATATTTGGGAGCCCATATGGGCCCATGGTGAAAAAGGAAATATCGTCAGATCACAACTGGAAAGAAGCCTTCTAAGAAACTGCATTGCCATGTGTGAATTCAACTCACAGAGTTACACGTTTCTCTTCACTGATCAGTTTGTTAACACAGTTTTCTGGAAATCTGCAATTAGATACTTCATAGTGCAATGAAGCTTACGGTGACAAAGGAAATATCCTCAGATGCAAGCTAGAAAGAAGCTTTCTTAGAAACTTCTTGTTGATGTGTGAATTCATCTCACAGAGGTACACTTATGTTTCGTTGAGCAGTCCATTAACACTGTATTTTGTAAGCTGAGAAGTGCTTCTTTTGATCGCATTGAGGCCTACGCTGGTAAAGAAAATATCATCAGTTCAAAACGTGAAAGAAGCTTTCTGAGAAACTTCTTTCTGATCTGTGAGTTCATCTCACAGTGTTACACCTTAGACCTCAGGAAGCAGTTTGCTAACACTCTTTTCGTGGAATCTGCAAAGTGATATTTGGGAGCCCATAGGGGCCATGGTGAAAAAGCAAATATCCTCAGATAATAACTACAGAGAAGATTTCTAAGAGATTGCTTTCTAATGTGTGACTTCATCACACAGATTTGCACCGTTCCCTTCTTGGAACAAATTGCTAACACTGTTGTCATGGATTCTGCAATGTGATATTAGGGAGCTCTTTGAGGGCTATGGTGAAAAAGGAAATATCCTCAGATTAAAACTGGAAAGAAGGCTTCTGAGAAACTGCTTTGCCATGTCTGAATGCAACTTACAGAGTTACACGTTACTATTCAGTGATCAGTTTGCTAACAAAGTTTCTGGAAATGTGCAGTGGGATTCTTCTTCGCGCAATGAAGCTTACGATGACAAACGAAGTATCCTTAGAGTCAAACTACAAAGAAGCTTTCTCAGAAACTTCTTGGTGATGTGTGAATTCATCCCACAGAGTTACACTTATGTTTTGTGGAGCAGTCCATTAACACTGTCTTTGAGGATCCTGAGAAAGGCTTCTTTGGATAGCATTGAGGCCTACGATGATAAAGGAATTATCGTCAGTTCAAAACGTGAAAGAAGCTTTCTGAGGAACTTGGTTCTGATCTGTGAATTCATCTCACAGAGTTACACCTTAGACCTCAGGAAGCAGTGTGCTAACCCTCTTTTCGTGGAATCTGCAAAGTGATATTTGGGAGCTCATAGGGGCCCAAGGAGTAAAAGGAAATATCCTCACATAATAACTAGAGAGAAGTTTTCTGAGAGATTGCTTTCTGATGTGTGACTACATCACAAACAGCTCCACCCTTCCCTTCTTGGTACAGTTTGCTAACACTGTTGTCGTGGATTCTGCAAAATGATACTTGGGAGCTCATTGAGGGCTATGGTGAAAAAGAAAATATCCTCAATCACATCTGGAAGAGAGCCTTCTGAGAAACTGCATTGCCATGTGTGAATGCAACTCACAGAGTTACACGTTTCTCTTCAGTGATCAGTTTGCTAACACAGTTTTCTGGAAATCTGCAATTGGTTACTTCTTAGCGCAATGAAGCTTACGGTGACAAAGTAAATATCCTCAGAGGAAAACTAAAAAGAATCTTTCTTAGAAACTTCTTGGTGATGTGTGAATTCATCTCACAGAGTTACACTTATGTATCGTGGAGCAGTCCATTAACAATGTCTTTGAGGAAACTGAGAAGGGTTTCCTTGGATCGTATTGAGGCCTACGCTGACAAAGGAAATATCATTGGTTCAAAACGTAAATGAAGCTTTCTGAGAAACCTCTTTATGATCTGTGAATTCATCTCACAGAGTTACAACTTAGTCCTGCGGAAGCAGTTTGCTAACCCTCTTTTCGTGGAATGTGCAGAGTAATATTTGGGAGCCCATAGAGGCCCATGGTGAAAAAGGAAATATTCTCAGATAATAACTAGAAAGAAGCTTTCTGAGACATTGCTTTTTGATGAGTGAGTTCATCACACAGATTTCCACCCTTCCCTTCTTGGAAGAGTTTGCTAACACTGTGGTCGTGGATTCTGCAAAATGATATTTGGGAGCCCATGGGGGCCTATGGTGAAGAAGGAAATATCCTCATATAATAACTAGAAAGCAGCTTTCTGAGAGATTGCTTTCTGATGTGTGACTTCATCACACACAGTTCCACCCTTCCCTTCTTGGAACAGTTTACTAACACTGTTGTCGTGGACTCTGCAAAGAGATATTTGGACCTCATTGAGGGCAAAGGTGAAAATGGAAATATCCTCAGATTAAAACTGGAAAGAGCCTTCTGAGAAATTGCATTGCCATGTGTGAATGCAACTCACAGAGTTACACGTTTCTTTTCAGTGATTAGTTTGCTAACAGTTTTCTGGAAATCTGCAATGGGATACTTCTTAGCGCAATGAAGCTTACGGTGACAAAGGAAATAACCTCAGACGAAAACTAGAAAGAAGCTTTCTTAGAAACTTCTTGGTGATGTGTGAATTCATCTCACAGAGTTACACTTATGTTTCGTGGAGCAGTCCATTAAAACTGTCTTAGAGGAACCAGAGAAGGGTTCTTTGGATCGTATTGAGGCCTACGCTGATAAAGGAAATATCATCAGTTCAAAACGTGAAAAAGCTTTCTGAAAAATTTCTTTCTGATCTGTGAAATCATCTCACAGAGTTACAACTTATAACTCAGGAAGCAGTCCACTATCACTCTTGTCGTGGAATGTGCAAAGTGATATTTGGGAGCGCATAGGGACCCATGGTGAAAAAGGAATTATCCTTAGATAATAACTAGAGGGAAGCTTTCCCTGATATTGCTTTCTGATTTGTGACTTCATCACACCGAGTTCCACCCTTCCGTTCTTGGAACAGTTTGCTAACACTGTTGTCGTGGATTTTTGCAAAGTGATATTTGGGAACCCATAGGGTCCCATTGTGAAAAAGGAAATATCCTCACATAATAACTAGTGAGAAGCTTTCCTTGAGATTGCTTTCTGATGTGTTACTTCCTCTCACAGATTTCCACCCTTCTTTTCTTGGAACAGTTTGCTATCACTCTTATCGTGGATTCTGCAAAGTGATAACTGCGAGCTCATTGAGGGCTATGGTCAAAATGGAAATATCCTCAGATCCAAACTGGAAAGAAGCCTTTCGAGAAACTGCTTTGCCATGTGTGAATGCATCTCACAGAGTTACACTTTTCTCTTCAGTGATCAGTTTGCTAACAACGTTTTCTGGAAATCTGCAATGGGATACTTCTTAGTGCAATGAAGCTTACGATGAGAAAGGTAATATCCTCAGATGGAAACTAGATATTAGCTTTCTTAGAAACTTCTCGGTGATGTGTGAATTCATCTCACAGAGTTACCATTATGTTGCTTGGAACAGTCCATTAACACTGTCTTTGAGGAACCTGAGAAGGGCTACTTTGGATTGCATTGAGACCTACGCCAGTAAAGGAAATATCATCAGTTCACAAGGTGAAAGAACTATTCTGAGAAACTTCTTTCTGATCTGTGAATTTATCTGACAGAGTTACACTTTAGAACTCAGGAAGCAGTTTGCAAACATCTTTTCGTGGAATCTGCAAAGTGATATTTGGGAGCCCATAGGGGCCCATTGTGATAAAGGAGATACCCTCAGATAATAACTACAGAGAAGCTTTCTGAGAGATTGCTTTCTGATGTGTGACTTCATCACACAGAGTTCCACCATTCCCTTCATGGAACAGATTGCTAACCCTGTTCTCGTGGATTCTGCAAAGTGATATTTGGGAGCTCTTTGAGGGCTACGGTTAAAAAGGAAATATCCTCAGATCAAAACTGGAAAGGAGCATTTTGAGAAACTGCTTTGCCTTGTGTAAATGCAAGTCACACAGTTTCAAGTTTCTATTCAGTGATCAGTTTGCTAACAAAGTTTTCTGAAAATCTGCAATGGGACACTTCTTAGCGCAATGAAGCTTATGGAGGCAAAGGAAATATCCTCAGGTTAAAACTAAAAAGAAGCTTTCTTACAAACTTCTTGGTGATGTGTGAAGTCATCTCACAGAGTTACACTTATGTTTCGTGGAGCAGTCCATTAACACTGTCTTTGAGGAACCTGAGAAGGGCTTCCTAGGATCGCATTGAGGCCTACCCTGGTAAAGGAAAAATCATCACTTCCCAAAGTGAAAGAAGCATTCTGAGAAACTTCCTTCTGATCTGTGAATTCATCTCACAGAGTTACAACTTAGATTTCAGGAAGCAGCTTGCTAACACACTTTTGGTGGAATCTGCAAAGTGATATTTGGAAGCCCATAGGGGCCCATGGTGAAAAAGGAAATATCCTCATATAGTAACTAGAGAGAAGCTTTCTAAGACATTGCTTTCTGATGTGTGACTTCATCAGACAGAGTTCCACCCTTCCCTTCTTGGAACAGTTTGCTAACACAGTTGTCGTCAATTCTGCAAAGTGATATTTGGGAGCTCCTAGGGACCCATGGTGAAAAAGGAAATATCCTCACATAATAAGTAGAGAAAAGCTTTCTGAGAGATTGCTTTCTGATATGTGTCTTCATCAAACAGAGTTCCATCCCTCCCTTCTTGGAACAGTTTGCTAACACTGTTGTCGCGGATTCTGCAAAGTGATATTTGGTAGCCCATGGAGGGCTATGGTGAAAAAGGAAATATCCTCAGAACAAAACTGGAAAGAAGCCATCTGAGAAACTGCATTACCATGTGTGAATTCAACTAACAGAGTTACACATTTCCCTTCAGTCTTCAGTTTGCTAATACAGTTTTCTGGAAATCTGTAGTTGGATACTTCTTAGTGCAATGAATCTTAGAGTGACAACGGAAATATCCTCAGATGAAAACTAGAAAGAAGCTTTCTTAGAATCTTCTTGATGCTGTGTGAATTCATCTCATAGAGTTACACTCTCCCTTCCCTTCTGGGGAGAGTTTGCTAACACTGTTGTCGTGGATTCTGGCAAGTGATATTTAGGAGCACATTGAGGGCTATGGTGAAAAAGCAAATATCCTCAAATCAAACTGGAAACATGCCTTCTGAGAAACTGCTTTGCCAAGTGAGAATGCAACTCACAGAGTTACACGTTTCTGTTCAGTGATCAGTTTGCTAACACAGATTTTGGAAATCTGCAATGGGATACTTCTTAGCGCAATAAAGCTTACGTTGACGAAGGAAATATCCTCAGATGAAAACTAGAAAGAAGCTTTTTTTGAAACTTCTTGGAGATGTGTGAATTCATCTCACAGAGTTATACTTATGTTTCGTGAAGCAGTCCACTAACACTATCTTTGAGGAACCTGAGAAGGGCTTCTTTGGAACTTGTTGAATCCAACGCTGATAAAGGAAATATCATCAGTTCAAAACGTGAAAGAAGCTTCCTGAGAAACTTCTTTCTGATCTGTGAATTCATGTCACAGAGTAAGAATTTGGACCTCAGAAAGCAGTTTGCTAACACTCTTTTCGTGGAAACTACAAAGTGATATTTGGGACCCCATCGGGGCCCATGGTGAAAAAGGAAATATCCTCAGATAATAATTAGAGAGAAGTTTTCTGAGACATTGCTTTCTAATGTCTGACTGCAGCACACAGAGTTCAACCCTTCCCTTCTTTTAACAGTTTGTTAACACTATTGTCGTGGATTCTGCCAAGTGATATTTGGGAGCTCATTCAGGGCTATGGTGAAAAAGGAAATATCCTCAGATCAAAACTGGAAAGAAGCCTTCTGAGAAACAGCATTGCCATGTGTGAATGCAACACACAGAGTTACACGTTTCTATTCAGTGATCAGTTTGCTAACAAAGTTTCTGGGGATCTGCATTGGGATACTTCTAAGCTCAATGAACCCTACGGTGACAAAGGAAATATCCTCAGATGAAAACTAGAAAGAAGCTTTCTTAGAATCTTCTTGATGCTGTGTGAATTCATCTCATAGAGTTACACTTATGTTTCGTGGAGCCGTCCATTAACACTGTCTTTGAGGAACCTGAGAAGTGCTTGTTTGGATCGCATTGAGGCCTACGCTGATAAAGGGAATATAAGCAGCTCAAAACGTGAAAGAAGCTTTCTGAGAAACCACTTTCTGATCTGTGAATTCATCTCACAGAGTTACACCTTATTCCTCAGGAAGCAGTTTGCTAACACTCTTTTCGTGGAATCCGCAAATTGATATTTGGGGCCCCTTGGGGCCCATGGTGAAAAAGGAAATATCCTCAGGTAATCACTACAGAGAAGCTTTCTGAGAGATTGCTTTTTGATGTGTGACTTCATGACACAGAATTCCACCCTTCTCTTCCTGGAACAGTTTGCTAACAATGTTGCCGTGGATACTGCCAAGTGATATGTGGGAGCTCATTGAGGTCTATGCTGAAAAAGGAAATATCCTCAGATCAAAACTGGAAAGAAGCCTTCTGAGAGACTGCATTGCCATATGTGAATGCAACTCACAGAGTTACACGTTCCTCTTCAGTGATCAGTTTGCTAACACAGTTTTCTGGAAATCTGCAATGGGATCCTTCTAATCGCAATGAAGCTTACGGTGACAAAGGAAATATCCTCATATGAAAACTTGAAAGAAACTTTCTTAGAAACTTCTTGGTGATGTGTGAATTCATCTCACAGAGTATCACTTATGTTTCGTGGAGCAGTCCATTAACACTGTCTTTGAGGAACCTGAGAAGGGCTTCTCTGGATCGCATTGAGGCCTACGCTGATAAAGGAAAATCATCAGTTCAAAACGTGAAAGAGGATTTCTGAGAAAATTCTTTCTGATCTGTGAATTCATCTCACAAAGTTACACTTTAGACCACAGAAGCAGTTTGCTAACACTCTTTTCTTTGAATCTACATATTGATATTTCGGAGCCCATAGGGGCCCATGGTGAAAAAGGAAATATCCTCAGATAATAACAAGAGAGAAACTTTCTGAGAGACTGCTTTCTGATCTTTGAATTCATCTCACAGAGATACAACTTGGACCTCAGGAATCAGTTTGCTAACACTGTTGTCGTGGATTCTGCAAAGAGATAGTTGAGAGCCCATAGGGGCCCATGGTGAAAAAGGAAATATCCTCACATAATAACTAGAGAGAAGCTTTCTGAGAGATTGCTTTCTGATGGTTGACTTCATCACACAGAGTTCCACACTTCTCTTCTTGGAACAGTTTGCTAACACTGTTGTCGTGGATTCTGCAAAGTGATATGTTGGATCTCTTTGAGGTCTATGGTGAAAAAGGAAATATCCTCAGATCAAAACTGGAAAGAAGCCTTCTGAGAAACTGCCTTGCCATTTGTGAATTCAACTCACAGTGTTACACGTTACTCTTCAGTGATCAGTTTGCTAACACAGTTTTCTGGAAATCTGCAATCGGATCTTTCTTAGCGCAATGAAGCTCTCGGTGACAAAGGACATATCCTCAGATGGAAACTAGAAAGAAGCTTTCTTAGAAACTTCTTGGTGATGTGTGAATTCATCTCACAGAGTTACACTTATGTTTCCTGGAGCAGTCCATTAACACTGTCTTAGAGGAAGCTGAGAAGGGCTTCTTTGGATCGCATGGGGGCCTACGCTGATAAAGGAAATATCATCAGTTCAAAACGTGAAAGAAGCTTTCTGAGCAACTTCTTTCTGATCTGTGAATTCATCTCACAGAGTTACACATTAGACCTGAGGAAGCAGTTTGCTAACACTCTTTTCTTGGAATCTGCAACGTGATATATGGAGCCCATAGGGGGACATGGTGAAAAAGGAAATATCCTCAGATAATAAGTAGAGAGAAGCTTTCTGAGAGATTGCTTTCTGATGTGTGCCTTCATCACACAGAGTTCCACACTTCCTTTCTTTGAAAAGTTTGCTAACACTGTTGTCGTGGATTCTGCCAGTGACATTTGGGAGCCAATAGGGGCACATGGTGAAAAAGGAAATATCCTCATATAATAACTAGAGAGAAGCTTTCTGAGAGATTGCTTTCTGATGGGTGACTTCATCACACAGAGTTCCACCGTTCTCTTCTTGGAACAGTTTACTAACACTGTTTTTGTGGATTCTACAAAGTGATATGTGGGAGCTCTTTGAGGGCTATGGTGAAAAAGGAAATATCCTCAGATCAAAACTGGAAAGAAGCCTTCTGAGAAACTGCATTGCCATGTGTGAATGCAACTCACAGAGTTACACTTTTCTCTTCTGTGATCAGTTTGCTAACTAAGATTTCTGGAAATCTGCAATTGGATAATGCTTAGCACAGTGAAGCTTATGGTGACAAAGGAAATATCCTCAGATGAAAACTAGAAAGAATCATTCTTAGATAATTCTTGGTGATGTGTGAATTCATCTCTCAGAGTTACACTTATGTTTCGGGGAGCAGTCCATTAACACTGTCTTTGAGGAACCTGAGAAGGGCTTCTTTGGATCGCATTGAGTCCAACACTGATAAAGGAAATATCATCAGTTCAAAACGGGAAAGAAGCTTTTTGAGAAACTTCTTTCTGATCTGTGAGTTCATCTCACAGTGTTACACCTTAGACCTCAGGAAGCAGGTTGCTAACACTCTTTTCGTGGAATCTGGAAAGTGATATTTGGGAGCCCATAGGGGCCCATGGTGAAAAAGGAAATATCCTCAGATAATAACTAGAGAGAAGCTTTCTGAGGTATTGCTGTCTGATGTGTGACTTCATCACACAGAGTTTCACACTTCCCTTCTTGGAACAGTTTGCTAACACTGTTGTCGTGGATTCTGGAAAGTGATATTTGGTAGCCCTTAGGGGCCCTTGGTGAAAAAGGAAATATCCTCACCTAATTACCAGAGATAAGCTTTCTGAGAGATTGCTTTCTGATGTGTGACTTCATCACACAGTGTTCCACACTTCCCTTCTTGCGACCGTTTGCTACCACTGTTGTCGTGGGTTCTGCAAAGTGATATTTGGGAGACCATAGGTGCCCATTGTGAAAAAGGAAATATTCTCACTTAAGAATTAGAGAGAACCTTTCTGAGAGATTGCTTTCTGATGTGTGACTTCTTCACACAGAGTTCCAACCTTCCCTTCTTGGAACAATTTGCTAACACTGTTTTGGTGGATTCTGAAAAGTGATATTTGGGAGCCAATAGGGGTCCATTCTTAAAAAGGAAATATCCTCATATAATAACTAGAGAGATGCTTTCTGACAGGTGGCTTTCTGATGGGTAACTTCATCACACAGAGTTCCACCCTTCCCTTCTTGGAACAGTTTGCTAACAGTATTGTCGTGGATTCTGCAAAGTGATATATGGTAGCTCATTGAGGGCTACCTTGAAAAAGGAAATATCCTCAGTTCAAAACTGGAAAGAAGCCTTCTGAGAAACTACATTGCCATGTGTGAATGCAACTCACAGAGTTTCACCTTTCTCTTCAGTGATCAGTTTGCTAACACAGTTTC